>NC_132892.1:35825425-35852925 GCF_030463535.1 Salminus brasiliensis
TCCACAGTGACTGTAGGCCTGGATACTCTGACTTACCCAGAGTATCTAAAGTACCTAAAGTAACATGAGTACTCACTCACCGGGGAACTCTTGGGTGCTTTAAGGTAATTTAGTATGTTTTGGGATAATCTTGGGTGCTTGGGGAAAATCTGGGATGTTTTGGGATGCTCTGAGATTTTTTTAGGTTAATCTGGGATGTTTTGGGATGTTTTAGGATAATCTGGGATGCTCTTGGATAATCTGGGATGGTTTGGGATAATCTGGGATTTTTGGGATAATCTGGGATGCTCTTGGATAATCTGGGATGTTTTGGGATGCTCTTGGATAATCTGGGATGTTTTGGGATAATCTGGGATGCTATTGGATATTCTGGGATGTTTTGGGATAATCTGGGATGTTTTGGGATGCTCTTGGATAATCTGGGATGCTCTTGGATAATCTGGGATGCTCTTGGATAATCTGGGATGTTTTGAGATGATCTGGGATGTTTTGGGATGCTCTTGGATAATCTGGGATGTTTTGGGATAATCTGGGATGTTTTGGGATGCTCTTGGATAATCTGGGATGTTTTGGGATAATCTGGGATGTTTTGGGATAATCTGGGATGTTTTTGGATAATCTGGGATGTTTTTGGATAATCTGGGATGTTTTGGGATGCTCTTGGATAGTCTGGGATGTTTTGGGACAATCTGGGATGCTATTGGATATTCTGGGATGTTTTGGGATAATCTGGGATGTTTTGGGATGCTCTTGGATAATCTGGGATGCTCTTGGATAATCTGGGATGCTCTTGGATAATCTGGGATGCTCTTGGATAATCTGGGATGTTTTGAGATGATCTGGGATGTTTTGGGATGCTCTTGGATAATCTGGGATGTTTTGGGATAATCTGGGATGTTTTGGGATGCTCTTGGATAATCTGGGATGTTTTGGGATAATCTGGGATGTTTTGGGATAATCTGGGATGTTTTTGGATAATCTGGGATGTTTTGGGATGCTCTTGGATAGTCTGGGATGTTTTGGGGGTACTCTGGGATTCTTCGAGATACTGTGGGGTACTTTGAGGTACTCTGGGTAATACTGGAACAGTCTGGTTTACCTTGGGTGTTCTGGGTTATTATGGGATGCTCTGGGTTACTCTCCAGGACCAGGGTTGGGAACCGGGGTGCTGGGTTAGCTCTGTTCTTTTGGGCTGAGCTGGAGGGACAGAACTAACACTCTGACATCAGCACCTGACCTCACTGATGCTCTCACTCCTGTGTGGCTGAATGCAATCCAATCTTCACAGCAATGTTCAGCTCTCTAGACACCTGCAGTAGTCTGGCCGGAGAGCTTTGGAGTAAATATTCAGGTATTTTTAGGAATTGTGCTCCACGGCTATTTCCGCTTCCGCCAGGTGAAGCCCCGCCTCCTTCCGGAGCGGACGTTTAAACCCCGAGTCTCGCGCTGTAAGGTAAACACGCGCTGATAAACAAGGGCTTGCGCACCAGCACTGGTGCTGCGATCTCGTGCCCCTTACCGGCTGCTGCACGAGTCTGAACACACACACACACACACACACACACACACACACATTACGCCCGCGCGCTCTGAAGACACAGGTGATCCAGAGCCGCGAGCTGTCACTCTCTCTCCGCGCGCCATGTAAACAGTGCAGAATGTCGCGTGCTGAAGAGCAGTGTGGAGACGTCAGTATCACGGGGGCGCGCGCGCTGAGTACAGAAGACCGAGAAGAGGACAAAGGTGTGTACACAGTGTGTGTGTGTGTGTGTGTGTGTGTGTGTGTGTGTGTGTGATCAGTGAGGGACTGATATTAAAGTGAGAATTACATTAATAAATGACCTGTCTCTCTGTGTCTGTCTGTCTGTGTCTGTCTGTCTGTGTGTCTGTCTGTGTCTGTCTGTCTGTGTCTGCCTGTGTGTCTGTCTGTCTGTCTGTCTGCCTGTGTCTGTCTGTCTGTCTGTGTCTGTTGGTCTGTCTGTCTGTCTGTGTCTGTCTGTTGGTCTGTCTGTCTGTGTCTGTCTGTCTGTGTCTGTCTGTCTGTGTCTGTTGGTCTGTCTGTCTGTTGGTCTGTCTGTCTGTGTCTGTCTGTCTGTGTCTGTCTGTCTGTTGGTCTGTCTGTCTGTCTGTCTGTCTGTGTCTGTCTGTCTGTTGGTCTGTGTCTGTCTGTCTGTCTGTGTCTGTCTGTCTGTCTGTCTGTGTCTGTCTGTCTGTCTGTCTGTGTCTGTCTGTCGGTCTGTTGGTCTGTCTGTGTCTGTCTGTCTGTCTGGTCTGTCTGTCTGTCTGTGTCTGTTGGTCTGTCTGTCTGTCTGTGTCTGTCTGTCTGTCTGTGTCTGTCTGTTGGTCTGTCTGTCTGTCTGTGTCTGTCTGTTGGTCTGTCTGTCTGTGTCTGTCTGTTGGTCTGTCTGTCTGTCTGTGTCTGTCTGTTGGTCTGTCTGTCTGTGTCTGTCTGTTGGTCTGTCTGTTGGTCTGTCTGTCTGTGTCTGTCTGTCTGTTGGTCTGTCTGTCTGTGTCTGTCTGTCTGTCTGTTGGTCTGTCTGTGTCTGTCTGTGTCTGTTGGTCTGTCTGTGTCTGTCTGTGTCTGTCTGTCTGTGTCTGTCTGTTGGTCTGTCTGTCTGTCTGTGTCTGTCTGTGTCTGTCTGTTGGTCTGTCTGTCTGTGTCTGTCTGTCTGTGTCTGTCTGTGTCTGTCTGTCTGTCTGTGTCTGTCTGTCTGTCTGTCTGTGTCTGTCTGTCTGTCTGTGTCTGTTGGTCTGTCTGTCTGTGTCTGTCTGTGTCTGTTTGTCTGTTGGTCTGTCTGTCTGTGTCTGTCTGTCTGTTGGTCTGTCTGTCTGTGTCTGTCTGTCTGTCTGTTGGTCTGTCTGTGTCTGTCTGTGTCTGTCTGTCTGTTGGTCTGTCTGTGTCTGTCTGTTGGTCTGTCTGTCTGTGTCTGTCTGTCTGTTGGTCTGTCTGTCTGTGTCTGTTTGTCTGTTGGTCTGTCTGTCTGTGTCTGTCTGCCTGTGTCTGTCTGTTGGTCTGTCTGTCTGTCTGTCTGTCTGTCTGTCTGTGTCTGTCTCTGGAACCATTGGGAACAAAACCGTTTGTGCTCTTTTAGGAGAGGATGCTCCCACACAGCCGAGAGAGGAGCTTCCTCAGGAGCAGAGCTCTCCGAGACCTCATCAGTGCTCCGAGTGCGGGAAAGCCTTCCGCTTCGCCTCGTTCCTGAAGGTTCACCGGAGAACCCATACCGGGGAGAAGCCGTTCCCCTGCTCGCACTGCGGGAAGAGGTTCTCCTCCACCACGAGCCTGAGGAACCACACCTACATACACAGCGGACAGAAGCCTCACGCCTGCTCCGTGTGTGGGATGAGCTTCAGGTCCACCCCCAACCTGATAGCTCACCTGAGGACCCACAGCGAGCAGAAGCCCCTCAGCTGCCCGCACTGTGGGCGTGGCTTCACCCGCCTGGACAACCTGAAGCTCCACGTGATGATTCACAACGGAGAGCGGCCGTTCTCCTGCGCCCAGTGTGGGACGGGCTTCACCTGCGCCCGCCTGCTGAAGCAGCACATGCACACCCACTCCGGACCCCACCGGTGCTCCCAGTGCCAGGAGGTCTTCAGCTCCTACTCCAAACTGAGCGCTCACAGGAGGACCCACGGCCAGGGGGTGGGACTTAAAGAGGAGCGCGAGGACGACGGCGCCGCTCCGGCCTGTGGACCGGAACCGGGAGACGTGAAGGTGGTGAAGGTGGAGACGGGTGTGTATAGTACTGTGTGTGTGTGTGTGTGTGTGTGTGTCAAGAATGAGAAAGTCCAGAACTGGAAACTGGATTCAAGGTCCAGATCTGAAGACCTGTCTCTCACCCATTATTTTATAAGTTTACAAGACAATGATAAACAAGGTCAAATATTTATTAGTAATGAATTAATTAATTGATTGTATTCGTTTTAAGAACATTAGCAGATGATTATCCTAATAATTAAGAATAAAGTAAATTTCATAATTCATAATTCAGACTTGTTTATTGAGTAAAATGCAACATAAACTTTCACATTTCAACAATATTTTTTTTAACAATGAAGAAATGAAGTGTATGAAATTAACGTAATAATGGATTCAAATATAAAAACATAGTTAAATATTTAAAAAATAAAATATTATATACTCTTTTTCAATCATTTAGAAAATGCAACATAATCATTGTTTCTTAAAAATAAGCTAAATTATTTAGTTATTTATTGGTTGATTTTTAAAAAGGACAGGCTGGCTGTGAAATATGTAAATTAGTTATTATAATAAAATACTTTCACTGGATAATTAAAATAAAAGTGTTTAGAAATCAGTTCATCTGAAAGTATTTTAGAAAATCTGAAAATCTGATTCCCAGAACTCTCAGTGTAATCTAATCTGATCCACAGTGTAGAGTTTGTACCTTTTACAGGTGCGCTCGTTTTAAGGTAAAACAAACAAGGCCACGCCTACTTTTATGTAGGCTTTTATGTTCAAAGGATCGCAGTCAGAATCGGCTCTGATTGATGTTCGTAGCTTTTTTCTCCTCAAAGGATTAAGGATGGTTTACTTTAGTCATTTTCTCTTCTCTGATCTTCAAGTCAGTTTGATATGAATATTTAAACTGGAGGAAGCTGATAGGCTTTAAATAAAGTATTGGATTTGGAATCAGTGGTTTGTGGTCTGAGACACTCAAGAGGTTTTGTTATTTAATTTACTCTAATTTACTCGAATTGACTCGTTTCCTTTGTTCATTGCCATGGTAACAGGAGAAGACGCTGAAGACGAGAGCAGACAGGACGTGAAGCAGGTCCAGATATTAGGAGATGCCGAGGAGGTGAAGCAGGTGGTGGTCTTCGGAGATGAAGCTGAAGAGGGCGGAGAAGATTGGACTCGCGTCCCGCAGGAACAGGAACCCAGAGCCCAGAAACCTCACCGCTGCTCCGAGTGCGGGAAGACATTCAGGTACGCCTCCATCCTGAAGGTTCACCTGAGAACTCACACGGGAGAGAAGCCCTTCGTCTGCTCGCAGTGCGGGAAGGGCTTCACCTCCGTGACGAGCCTGAAGAACCACGCGCACATCCACAGCGGGAGGAAACCTCACACCTGCTCGGCGTGCGGGAGGAGCTTCAGGACGGCCTCCACCCTGAAAGGACACCAGATAACCCACATCGAGGAGAAGCTCTTCACCTGCTCCCACTGCGGTCGGGCGTTCTCCAGGCTGGGCAGCTTGAAGGTCCACCTGATGATCCACAAGGGGGAGAGACCCTTCACCTGCACCCAGTGTGGGATGGGCTTCACCTCGGCTCACACTTTGAAAAAGCACACCCACATCCACTCCGGGCTTCACCGGTGCCCTCGGTGCGAGAAGGCCTTCGGGACGCTGCCGGAATTGACGGCGCACCGGAAGATCCACGCTGATGAAAACCCACTGAGCTGTCCTCACTGCGGAAAGGGGTTCTGGAGGAGTCGGTACCTTAAAGCCCATGTGAGAATTCACACCGGAGAGAAGCCGTCCTGCGCTCAGTGCGGGAGGACCTTCACCACCGCCGGAGCTCTGACGCACCACCTGAAGCTTCACGCAGGAGACAAACCTCACCAGTGCTCTCAGTGCGGGAAGACCTTCGTGTCCGTCTCGGAGTTAAAGCTCCACGGACGGATTCACACCGGAGAGAAGCCCTTCAGCTGTCCCCGGTGTGACAAGAGCTTCATCAGCGGCAGCTACTTAAGAAGTCACATGGCCACGCACTCTGAGGACAAGCCTCACCAGTGCTCCGAGTGCGGGAGGAGTTTCAAACGGCCCTCGGAGCTGAAGATACACGAGACCATTCACACCGGAGAGAGGCCACACGTCTGCTCCCAGTGCGCCAAGAGCTTCCGCAGACTGGTCGAGCTCAGAATCCACACGAGGTCCCACACCGGGGAGAAGCCTTTCGTCTGCGGCGAGTGCGGGAAAAGGGCCACGACCATGGGCCACCTGAAGACCCACATGAGGATTCACTCTGGGGAGAAGCCGTATGCCTGCCTCGTGTGCAGCAGAGCCTTCAGGAGGTCCTCGTGTCTCAAAGCCCACCAGTACGTCCATACGGGGGAGAAGCCGTATCAATGCTCCCAGTGTGGGAGGAGTTTTGCGAAGCCCTGCAACTTGAAGGCGCACCAGAAAACCCACAGGCCGGAGTCCTGAGGCTAAGCCCCTCGCTCCTGGACCCTTCTGAAGAGCTGTGGTGTTGTCTCCGCCTCTGTGGGCGGAGACAACACTGGGGAAGTGGGCTACCTACCAGTGTCCTACCAGTGTCACTGTGGTGGGAATGTTCCCCGGATGGAGCTGAGCGTGTCACTGTGCACCATCTATGGTCCGAAAAGACAGGAGGCTGTCCCTGATTGGTCCAAGAGATGAATGTCCACCACACAGTCTCCTCCATCAGAAGCCTGTCCCTTATTTTTCAGAAGCTCATGCTGGTTGGTCAGAAGCTCATGCTGATTGGTCAGAGAGATGTTTATGTCCATCACACAGCCTCCTCCATCAAAAGGCTGTGCCTGATTGGTCAGGAACTCACCCTGATTGGTCCAGAAATGTATGTCCACCAGAGGGCGGTCCCTGATTGGTCAGAAGCTGGCCTCTATTGGTCAGAGAGATGCTTATGTCCATCACAAAGCCCCCTCCATCAGAAGCTTGTCTCTGATTGGTCAGGAACTAACTCCGATTGGTCCAGAAATGTATGTCCATCAGAAAGCCTCCACCAGAGCGCAGTCCCTGATTGGTCAGGGGCTGACCCCGAATGGTCCAAGAGATAAATGTCCACCACACTGCCTCCTCCATCAGAAGCCTGTCCCTTATTGGTCAGAAGCTTATGCTAATTAGTTAGAGTGATGTTTATGTCCATCACACAGTCCCTTCTTTCAGAAGCTTGTCGCTGATTGGTCAGACGCTTGCACAGGAGATTGCTCTATTAGATGGTTTTGGTCTAAAATCAAGCATCGCCTTGCCATGTTGATGTAACCCGGACTGACCCAAACAGTTGTCTGGCTGTTGTGGGGCAGTCTCCAGGACTCCAGGACGCCCACTGTGTGTTTGCTTGTTTGTTTGTTTGCTTGTTTGTTTGATCCTTCTGATCATTTAAATTGATCAGAAACATCCTGAAAATATGTTTGATACTTTACTTGTATTAGCAAATAAACATCATATTTGTTTATTATTTATATTTCTGTTTGTAAACAGTGTGTAAATGTGTTCTAATAATTTACCTCCTGGTTGTTGTTTTTTGTCATTCTTGCTTACATGAATTAGGGTAGTTGGCGCCCCCAAGTGTTCAGGAATGGACAATACCTGTACCACCTGAACCCCACGGATCAACTTCCCTGTCTCTGCTCCCCGGGCGCTGGAGTTGGCTGCCCACTGCTCTGGGTGTGTGTGAACTTACTGCCCCTAGTTCACTAGTGTGTGTGTGTTCACTACCACATATGGGCACATTTTGCTGTACAGTGCACACTGACAAATACATGTGATGGCATAGGTCACTCGCACAACGAAAGTGAAAGAGTGAAGATTGAGGAAGACCTGACTGCTCCGTTAGTGTGGCTGGGATGTGGGTGGTGTTGAGCTTCCTGACAGTTTGAGGAAGTGCACAATCTCGTCTGAAAAGCTGTAGGGTTTGAACTCCTAATCTTCAGATGTTCTCCTGAGACGACAAGGTGAGTCCAAATGAAGGCCTCTTTCACCAAGCCTGACGGGTTCCTCTAAACGCTGAGGAGAGCGCTGGTCTGGGAAGGGAAACGTCCTGTAGTGCTGACCCAGGAGGTCGCCGTGTGATCAATAAGCCGAGAAGCTACAGAGCTGTGTACAGAACAGGCTTTCACAAGGGTCTACAACAGGTTCTCCACCACGGAGAAGAACCATGGAGGCCTTAGGGTGTGTTGGAGCTGTTACTGATCTGTGTGTTCAGTAAATAAGGGGAAGGAGCTCCTCAGGGTAAGATGTCGAGTCTAATCTGATCTCAGACCGTTTACTGAAGGCCCAATTAAATCTGATCTCTAGAATCAGGAGAGGAACTTCCTTCTTCTTTCTTCAAAATTTCACAAAATATTAACAATATTATTTACATGTGAGCTACAGTGATCGTGATTATCATGTTTAAAGGTTTTACTATGCCTTTTTATGCTGGATATATAATCTTATTAATAATAATAATAATATTAATAATAATAATAATTATTATTATAACAATGATTATGAACTGTACTAATGCAATAATAAAACATTAATTGTGTCGTGTAATAAATTGTTTACATTATTTATGGTCAATAATAACAGTTATATCATCATCACCATACTTACATGCTTGATATAATATAATAATAATAATAATAATAAACTATACTAATAGTTATTAATTGTAATAATAAATCACTTACATTATAGTCACAGTTATGACAGTAATCATATTTTGTATAGACGCTTGGTATAATAATAATAATAATAATAATGTGTGGGTGTCCTTTTTCGGGGAGTTAAGAGCAGAAGTGTTTGCTGTTCCTATTAATTTCACTGAGTTCGGACTCATCATCATCATCATCATCAACACTTCTACATGCTTACTATCATTCTGTGGTCTAATCAAATCGGATTACTCCTGGATTATACAGAGTTCATATTATTTTAAAAATATGAATGGGGTGCACTTCAATAATCATTTACATTTACACAGTAGTTTATCATTGTAATAATAATAATAATAATAATAATAGATTTTACTAATAGTTATTAATTGTAATAATAAATCACTTACATTATAGTTACAGTTATAACAGTAATCATATTTTGTATAGATGCTTGGTATAATAATAATAATAATAATAATAACAATAATAATAATAACAGTGCTTTGTTTAGAATGTGGGTAAAGCTGGCAGAACCTGAACCCAACTCCCAAAAGGTGCTTCTACCAAGTGCTCCTCTGAAGGGGGTGAATACTTATGCACGCAGCATGTTTCAGTTGTAGATGTTTTGAAGATCTGCTGATCGGAGGAGGCTGGGTTACTGTGCTGACCAATCTGAGGCCTTATTGATCTGAATTACTGTCTGTTTCAGATGAGTATCCCTGATCATCTATTGGCCACGCTAGAGGAGCTGAGCACAGAGGACTTCAGGAAGCTGAAGTGGAACCTCAGACAGGGTGGAGAGGGATTCTCCAAAATACCCATCAGCACTCTGGAGCATGCAGACAGGTGTGGCACTGTGGATGTGATGGTAAAAACCTATGGCCACAGTAAGGCTGTGGACGTCACACTGACCATCCTGAAGAAGATATATCAGAACCAGCTGGCTGAGGAACTCAGGAGCAAGATCCCAAAAGGTAAAGCAGGAGCTAGGAAAGGACCTGGAGAAGATCGATAGCATTAGCTCAGTACCGCAAGTATCTTTAGAAGTGCCCTGGACAGCTTATTCTTCCAGGTGTAGAACGTTGTAGCTCTGCAGTAGAGAATGATTATTCACATGAAAGCTAGGAGACCATTGAAAATGCATTCTCTTCAAAAACCAGTAAACAGAAACAGAGCTAATCCAGCCAAACCAAGGGTTAGCCACGACCCAGCCGGAGACAATGGGCCTCATTCTTCAATATCTTCCTAAAAACGCTCTTAAAAGAGTTGTTGGGAAAGTCCTAACCGAAGGTCTGGCTCAGATTCATGTTCTTAAAGTCCAGCTCTGCTCTTATACTGACTGCAAGGTTAGTGAGAGACTCAACAGTCTGCTGCCACTTGCCATGTCCTGGTGGTCATGAGTTCGAATCCCGAGCCATGCCGCCTTGCCATCAGCAGCCGGAGTCGGAGTGAGCACAACTGGCCGTGCTCTCTCTCTCCAGGTGGGTAGAGGGCGCTCTACCGTCTGTTAGCTGGTGTGGTGGAGCTGGGGACCTGCAGCTTTCCTCAGAGCGTGTCGGCTGCCCGGTGGCTTCACATGTATCGGTAGGGGCATTAGTTAAGTCCTTTGACTCCTAGTGTCGGGAGGATTGCTCGTGCTAGGGAGAGCTGCGAACAGGGGTGAGGCACTAACCAGAGGGTAAGAGCAGAAGGCAAAAACCAGAAAACATAAACCAGGTGACCAAAACCAACAATAGAAAACAAGGAGACGGATCAGGGTTGTGGTTGTGGTTGGTGTGGCGCAACAGATAACACCACTACCTGCCAGGGAGCCACCACACCTCATGGGAGACTGGGGTTCGATTCCTGGTCTGGGTGGCTGTCCTGCGCTACACCAGGGCAAGACTCCTAACACTCTGTAATATGAGGTACCCTGTATCAAGTTGCTTTGGATAAGAGGCCATGTGACCATGACATCTGACTGAAGGGGATTCTGGGAAATGTAGTGTCTGGAGTGGACACAGAATCCTCAAATCCCGAATAATAAAACACCAGGAAATTGGTGTAAGTGGGTTTTAAGAAAAGAAAGCCAGACATCAGTGGAAGAACATCTGTAGTTTGATCAACTCAAAAATAAAAACCTGTAACCTGAAATGCTGTCACTCTTCTTATCCTGCAGGTTCTGCCGATTCACCTGATTCTACCCACGGTGAGTCTAATGCATGCTCTTAATACTAATACTGATGTCCTATAGCTGCTCAAATACACTATACAGTACACCTGCTCCCGGAGTAACTGGTGTAGCACTATCCTGCTGAAAAGGGCCAGTGGCTTTGCTTGCAAGTGGGAACAAATGGGATCAGAGACCACTGCGATATCAACCCCTCAGGACAACACACGGTGCCATTATTTATCATTAGACGCCATTATTTCAAAACCATATTTGAAGGGTTTCAGCAGCCTGAAATCTTTGCAGCCCCAAATAGCTGATGTAAGCTCCCTGGACAGGAGATTTGTCAGATGTGAGTCAGTTGTCGAGCACAAGTAACAGCTGCGATGCGATTCCTGCTGCCTATTTCTGTCCTTTTCGTTGAAACACAGCAGTTTATAAGGCAGTCTGAGTTTAGTGTGTGTGGGCTTCAGGTTCAGGTTCAGGTTCAGGGTCCGAACATGTATCTCCATTTTTGTTGATTTGAACCTGTAGCTGCTTCTGTACACAGTGTGATAATTCTGGAGGAATTGACCAATAGAAATGCTCTAAATTACTTGGAATGTATTATTCACCTGTAAGATCACCCTTTTGGAGATGCATGTTTTTCATTGGACAGCAAAGATCATTAATGGCTGAAAACTTTACCCAATCCCCCGCCAGGAGGACTTGAAATATAGTCAGCCATGGCGATTTTCTGTCTCTAATGAGACACAGCATGGGAGTCTTGAGTCACATCTGGTCCAACATGACCAGCATCCGGTCCAACACAACCAGACTCTGCAACAGTTTCTTCCCCCAAACCATCAGACTTCTCAACTCCAGAGACTGAACTGATGTTTTTTTCTGTTCCATGCACACTTTGACTTGACTTGACTTGACATCACACCAACGTTCACAAAGCTAACCGAAGCTGGAAGCACAGCAGCGTTACAGGAGAAGGCAAATGCTTTACCATAAAGTAACCATTTCTGGGGCGGTGGTGCTCAGTGGTTAGAGCTCCGGGCTGTGACAGGGTTGAGGGTTCGATACCCGGGCTCGGCAAGCTGCCTCTCTTGAGCAAGGTCCTTTGGTCCTTTGCTCTCCCGTAATGCTGCTGAGTAAACGTTGGTGCTGATGTGACTCTGTGGGCCTCCATACAGCAGACGCTGGATGAAGGTTGCGTTTGTTGAGCATTAATTTCTACGTCTTCTCGTGTTCTTATTGAGCAGATTCAAAGAGACAGACAGAGAGCCAGAAGCTGAAGACCAAACTCAAGCGTAAATATGCAACCTTGACCGAAGGGACGGGAGCCAAGAGAAGACGTGTGAACCTGAACGACGTTTACACAAACCTCTACGCAGTGAAAGACTGGACTGGAGGAGTGAGCACAGAGCACGAAGTCGTCCACAGCGAGGCAGAGTCCTGGAGGTGTTCTGGGGAGGAAACTTCAGTCTTGCTGAGAAACCTTTTCCAGTCTGAGTCTAAGGTGCTGACAGTAGGAATAGCTGGAGTGGGTAAAACTGTCGCCGTCCAGAAGTTCGTCCTAGACTGGGCGGAAGGAGATTACAATCAGGACGTAGACTTCGTTTTTTATATCCCCTTCAGAGAACTGAACCTTATTACAGATGAAGAGCGCAGCTTCAAAGAGCTGCTGCTTTACTTCCATCCAGAACTCCAACATCTGAAGGACACTGGGATCTTCGATGACCAATGCAGGGCTCTCTTCATCTTCGATGGCCTGGACGAGTTCAGGGTTCCGCTGAATTTCAGACAGAAGATTGTGTCAGACGTGGAAGAGAAGGCAAAAATCGACGTGCTGATAACGAACCTCGTCAAGGGTCACCTGCTTCCTACGGCTCTCATCTGGATAACATCTCGACCGGCAACAGCCGATCAGATCCCCTTAGACAGCATCGATCTGGTGACAGAGCTGCGAGGGTTTAGTGACTCACAGAAGCTAGAATACTTCAAGAAGAGGCTTCCAGACAAGAAGGCTGGGAGACTCATCGACCATGTTAAAGAGTGCAGAAGTCTTCATATCATGTGCCACATGCCGATCTTCTGTTGGATGATGACCGCTGTTCTTCAGCGACATCTGGAGAGAAAAGAGAGCAAAGAAATTCCGAGGACTCTAACAGAGATGTACACCAACTTCCTCCTCGTCCAGGCGAACCTGAAAATCGATAAATATGACGAGTCATGTGAGAGGGATACGGGGAAACTTCTGAAGTCCAACAAAGATGTGATTCTACAGCTTGCTGAGCTGGCCTTCAAACAGCTGGTGGAGGGCAATGTGGTCTTCTACAAAGAGGACCTGCAAGACTGCAGGATCAACACCAGCAAGCGGTCTGTTTACTCCGGCATTTGCTCGGAGTTCCTGTTGGAGGAATCTTTCCTTTACCAAAGGAAGGTCTACTGCTTTGTGCACTTGAGCTTCCAGGAGTTCCTGGCTGCTGTCTTCGTCTTTCACTGCTATGTCAGCAAGAACATGAAACCGCTGCACATTTTTCAGAAGTGGTCTGAAGACGTTTCTCTGGATGAGTTGCTGCTCAAAGTAGTGGAAACAAGCCTGTGGAGCCAAACTGGGCGCTACGACCTCTTCCTTCGTTTCCTCCTGGGAATCTCTCTGGAGTCCAATCAGAGGCTCCTTCAGGGCCTTCTGACACATGTGGAGCGTAGTGCCGAGAGCATCAGTACAACAGTCCAGTTCATCAAACAACAAATCCAATCAGAGGACCTTCCCACAGACAGATCCATCAACCTGTTCCTCTGTCTCCTAGAGATGGACGATTGGTCCTTTTACAGCGAGAGCCGAGAGTTTCTACGATCGGCTAAGCGCTCTGAGGAGAAGCTAAAGACTGCCCGGTGCTCAGCTATTGCCTACGCTCTGCAGATGTCTGGTGATGTGCTGGATGAATTTGACCCTAACAAATACAACGCATCAGTGGAGGGCTGTAGGAGGCTTATCCCGGCCGTGGGGAACTGCAGGACGGCTCTGTAAGTGTGACACCTAGCTCCTGTTGTTGACGTAGCCAATAGAGAATGTGATGCTCCAAAATATGGTCATCATACGGTCATCATACGGTCACGAATGCACTCTGTCAGCCAAGACATGTCTGAAGGGTCCAGAATGGACAATGTCATATATTCAGGCAGTGCATGCTGTACAGCACTGGCCTGAACGACATAACTACTCAAATCTCTGATGAAATATTGACGATGATAAAAATTAGCACCTTTATCGTGTACCTTTACTTTACCCCTCAAATCAAGCCCTGGCTGACTGACTGCGTTTGGGGTTCTATGTGCTGTAACTCCTCCTTTAACGCTGAGCTCTGCTGTTATCCTACTGCAGGCTGGCTTGCTGCGGTCTCACAGAGCACTGCTGTGATGGCTTAGCATCAGTCCTACAGAAGGTGAACTCACCCCTGAGAGAGCTGGACCTGACCAACAACGACCTGCGAGATTCAGGAGTGCAGCTGCTCTCTGCGGCGCTGGAGAGTCCACACTGCAAACTGGAGATACTCAGGTTAGGGGGTCCTAAAAGTGTCCAAAAAGCTTGTTCGAGCTTCACGGTGTTCTGAAAACTCTCTGCATGTTAGCGGGTTCATTTGATGGACCGTACCAGGCTTGTCCCAGCCTGCAGGGAGGCGACGCATTACTGCAGACGTTGCTGTAAATGAATGCACTGGATCTGCAAGTCTGAGCTGCAGAACTGTTATTAGCAGCAGGGGTCCGGAAATAGGGTCAGGAAATCTGATCTCCAAAAGCCACGAAAACGGAACCCGTCCTTCTCAGGTTGACACCGGATCAGAATAATAATAAAAATAATCAAACCAGGAATAAAAACAATAATAAAACTGAGCTGAATGAAGAGAAATAAGATGAAGATGAAAGCGTGAGGGAGCTGATAAAGTCCTGCAGGGAAACGAGGATGAGTCAACGCCCCAGAGACCCCAGAGCAGGACAGCGGGCGGGAGGGTAGTGGAGAGCCGGGTCAGGCGGGACCAGGATGGAACAGTTAGGACTCTGGATCTCAGAACACGAGAGAGAGAGAGTGAAGGGGTCAGGAGGGAGGAGCGCAGGGGAAGGTCAGGGGGTAATATAGCCTGATAGGATCCAGTAAATGGACTTGTACTAGCAGCAGGCAGACAGCAGGGGGCAGCTCAGCACACAGGGGAGTAGACTGATGCACAGCCTGTGCCTAAAACCGCTGACCTAGACAACTGGCTGAGCCAGGAGCCAGAGAACAGGGTCAGACCCAGAGCTCGGGCTGGATTAGGGTTCAGCGCTTACGTCCTGCAGTGTAGTGGATGGTGGGTGCTGAGTGTTCTGTCCGGCAGGGTTAACGAGCCTCGCTCCCTCTGTGCCTCTGCAGGCTGTCTGCTTGCATGGTCACGGGTAAAGGCTGTTCTTCTCTGGCTGCAGCTCTGAGCTCCGGTCACTCTACCCTGAGGGAGCTGGACCTGAGCTACAATCACCCTGGAGAAGCCGGGACGAGGGCACTCTCTGACCTGCAGGAGGATCACAGCTGCAGACTGGAGAAAGTCTAGTGAGTTACTGGTTTACTGTGGGTTTTAATGGCAGGGGTTTTGGTCTTCTGTGACGTCTGTGTGTGTTTTCTTCAGTATGGACCATGGAGGAGAGCTCAGAATTAAACCAGGACTACAAAAGTGTGAGTACACACACACACACACACACACACACACACACTGTCCACTTAACCAGAAGTTAGAGACTGTATCGATGCAGGAGTGAGGAAGCACGAGGTATGGTGTTTCTAATAAAGTGGCCAGTAAGGAAGCACAAGGTGGGTGTTTCTAATAAAGTGTCCAGTGAGTGGAAGCACAAGGTGGGTGTTTCTAATAAAGTGGCCAGTGAGTGGAAGCACGAGGTAGGGGTTTCTAATAAAGTGGCCAGTGAGTGGAAGCACAAGGTAGAGGTTTCTAATAAAGTGTCCAGTGAGGAAGCACAAGGTAGGGGTTTCTAATAAAGTGGCCAGTGAGTGGAAGCACAAGGTAGGTGTTTCTAATAAAGTGGCCAGTGAGTGGAAGCACAAGGTAGGGGTTTCTAATAAAGTGTCCAGTGAGGAAGCACAAGGTAGGGGTTTCTAATAAAGTGGCCAGTGAGTGGAAGCACAAGGTAGGTGTTTCTAATAAAGTGGCCAGTGAGTGGAAGCACAAGGTAGGGGTTTCTAATAAAGTGGCCAGTGAGTGGAAGCACAAGGTAGGGGTGTTTCTAATAAAGTGTCCAGTGAGGAAGCACAAGGTAGGGGTTTCTAATAAAGTGTCCAGTGAGGAAGCACAAGGTAGGGGTTTCTAATAAAGTGTCCAGTGAGTGGAAGCACAAGGTAGGTGTTTCTAATAAAGTGGCCAGTGAGTGGAAGCACAAGGTAGGTGTTTCTAATAAAGTGGCCAGTGAGTGGAAACACAAGGTAGGTGTTTCTAATAAAGTGGCCAGTGAGTGGAAGCACAAGGTGAGTGTTTCTAATAAAGTGGCCAGTAAGAAGAAGTAGTAGAAGTGTACTTTAGAGATATTGGCTGATCCGTCTTGTTTCATGCAGATGCCTTCGATCTCACCCTGGACGGGAACACGGCGAACTCTCACCTCTGTCTGTCTGAGGGAAACAGAAAGGCATTGTGGGTGGGAGAGCGGCAGGACTATCCCTATCACCCGGACAGGTTCGATCAGCTCCCTCAGGTGGTGTGTGTGGAGAGTGTGAGTGAGCGCTGTTACTGGGAGGTGGAGTGCAGTGAGGGAGCGACGGTAGCAGTGACCTACAGAGGGGTCGACCGGAAAGCAGGGGCTGACGGCATGTTTGGACACAACGCAGCGTCCTGGAGTCTGACCCGGGCTTGTGGCTGCTACGTTCTACGGCACAGTGATCTCAGCACGGAGGTTCCAGCCTCGGATCCACAGTCCAGCGGAGTGGGAGTGTATCTGGACTGGTCGGCCGGCACTCTGATGTTCTACAGTGTCTCCTCAACCACACACACACTGAGCCACATACACACCTTCCACTGCAGGTTCACCGAGCCGCTGTACCCAGGGTTTAGAGTCGACGGCGGGTCATCTATCACTCTGGTTCACATACAGTAACATAAAGGCTCGTGAAAGCAAAGATGCGTAGGGTAAGGAGGAATCCTCAGGTGCTTCTAGATGTTCAAGGAAACTCTTAAAGTCAGAAGACCAGACAAGCAGGGTACCACCCCAAAGACAAGCAGAGTACCATCTCAGAGACAAGCAGAGTACCATCTCAGAGACAAGCAGAGTACCACCCCAAAGACAAGCAGAGTACCACCCCAAAGACAAGCAGGGTACCACATCAGAGATATGCAGAGTACCACCCCAAAGACAAGCAGGGTACCACCCCAGAGACAAGCAAAGTACCATCTCAAAGACAAGCAGAGTACCACCCCAAAGACAAGCAGAGTACCATCTCAAAGACAAGCAGAGTACCACCTCAGAGACAAGCAGGGTACCACCTCAGAGATATGCAGAGTACCACCCCAAAGACAAGCAGAGTACCACCTCAGAGACAAGCAGAGTACCACCTCAGAGACAAGCAGAGTACCACCTCAGAGACAAGCAGAGTACCACCCCAGAGACAAGCAGGGTACCACCCCAAAGACAAGCAGAGTACCACCTCAGAGACAAGCAGAGTACCATCTCAGAGACAAGCAGAGTACCACCTCAGAGACAAGCAGAGTACCACCCCAAAGACAAGCAGAGTACCATCTCAAAGACAAGCAGAGTACCACCCCAAAGACAAGCAGGGTACCACCCCAAAGACAAGGAGAGTACCACCCCAGAGACAAGCAGAGTACCACCCCAAAGACAAGCAGAGTACCACCCCAGAGACAAGCAGGGTACCACCCCAAAGACAAGCAGAGTACCACCCCAAAGACAAGCAGAGTACCACCCCAAGGACAAGCAGAGTACAACCCCAAAGACAAGCAGAGTACCACCCCAAAGACAAGCAGGGTACCATCTCAGAGACAAGCAGAGTACCACCCCAAGGACAAGCAGAGTACAACCCCAAAGACAAGCAGAGTACCACCCCAAAGACAAGCAGAGTACCACCCCAAAGACAAGCAGAGTACCACCCCAAAGACAAGCAGAGTACCACCCCAAAGACAAGCAGAGTACAACCCCAAAGACAAGCAGAGTACCACCTCAAAGACAAGCAGAGTACCACCCCAAAGACAAGCAGAGTACCACCCCAAAGACAAGCAGAGTACCACCCTAAAGACAAGCAGAGTACCACCCTAAAGACAAGCAGAGTACAACCCCAAAGACAAGCAGAGTACCACCCCAAAGACAAGCAGAGTACAACCCCAAAGACAAGCAGAGTACCACCCTAAAGACAAGCAGAGTACCACCCTAAAGACAAGCAGAGTACAACCCCAAAGACAAGCAGAGTACCACCCCAAAGACAAGCAGGGTACCACCCCAAAGACAAGCAGGGTACCACATCAGAGATATGCAGAGTACCACCCCAAAGACAAGCAGGGTACCACCCCAGAGACAAGCAAAGTACCATCTCAAAGACAAGCAGAGTACCACCCCAAAGACAAGCAGAGTACCATCTCAAAGACAAGCAGAGTACCACCTCAGAGACAAGCAGGGTACCACCTCAGAGATATGCAGAGTACCACCCCAAAGACAAGCAGAGTACCACCCCAGAGACAAGCAAAGTACCATCTCAAAGACAAGCAGGGTACCACCTCAGAGATATGCAGAGTACCACCCCAGAGACAAGCAGAGTACCACCTCAGAGACAAGCAGAGTACCACCTCAGAGACAAGCAGAGTACCACCTCAGAGACAAGCAGAGTACCATCTCAGAGACAAGCAGAGTACCACCTCAGAGACAAGCAGAGTACCACCTCAGAGACAAGCAGAGTACCACCCCAAAGACAAGCAGAGTACCACCTCAGAGACAAGCAGAGTACCATCTCAGAGACAAGCAGAGTACCACCTCAGAGACAAGCAGAGTACCACCCCAAAGACAAGCAGAGTACCATCTCAAAGACAAGCAGAGTACCACCCCAAAGACAAGCAGAGTACCACCCCAAAGACAAGCAGAGTACAACCCCAAAGACAAGCAGAGTACCACCCCAAAGACAAGCAGAGTACCACCTCAGAGACAAGCAGAGTACCATCTCAAAGACAAGCAGAGTACCACCTCAAAGACAAGCAGAGTACCACCCCAAAGACAAGCAGAGTACAACCCCAAAGACAAGCAGAGTACCACCCCAAAGACAAGCAGAGTACCACCCCAAAGACAAGCAGAGTACAACCCCAAAGACAAGCAGAGTACCACCCCAAAGACAAGCAGAGTACCACCTCAGAGACAAGCAGAGTACCACCCCAAGGACAAGCAGAGTACCACCCCAAAGACAAGCAGAGTACCACCCCAAAGACAAGCAGAGTACCACCCCAAAGACAAGCAGAGTACCACCCCAAAGACAAGCAGAGTACCACCCCAAAGACAAGCAGAGTACCACCTCAGAGACAAGCAGAGTACCACCCCAAGGACAAGCAGAGTACCACCCCAAAGACAAGCAGAGTACAACCCCAAAGACAAGCAGAGTACAACCCCAAAGACAAGCAGAGTACCACCTCAAAGACAAGCAGAGTACCACCCCAAGGACAAGCAGAGTACAACCCCAAAGACAAGCAGAGTACCACCCCAAAGACAAGCAGGGTACCACCTCAGAGACAAGCAGAGTACCACCTCAGAGACAAGCAGAGTACCATCTCAAAGACAAGCAGAGTACCACCTCAAAGACAAGCAGAGTACCACCCCAAAGACAAGCAGAGTACCACCCCAAGGACAAGCAGAGTACAACCTCAAAGACAAGCAGAGTACCACCCCAAAGATAAGCAGAGTACCACCCCAAAGACAAGCAGAGTACCACCTCAGAGACAAGCAGAGTACCATCTCAAAGACAAGCAGAGTACCACCCCAAGGACAAGCAGAGTACCACCCCAAAGACAAGCAGAGTACCACCCTAAAGACAAGCAGAGTACCACCCCAAAGACAAGCAGAGTACAACCCCAAAGACAAGCAGAGTACCACCCCAAGGACAAGCAGAGTACCACCCCAAAGACAAGCAGAGTACCACCTCAAAGTCAAGCAGAGTACAACCTCAAAGACAAGCAGAGTACCACCCCAAAGACAAGCAGAGTACCACCTCAAAGTCAAGCAGAGTACCACCCCAAAGACAAGCAGAGTACCACCTCAAAGTCAAGCAGAGTACCACCCCAAAGACAAGCAGAGTACCACCCCAAAGACAAGCAGAGTACCACCCCAGAGACAAGCAGCATTTCCATTAATAATTCAGTTGGGAACACACTTTCAGCCTAACTGTGATTTTATATGCATTTATATACAGTATATATATATATATATATATATATATATATATATATATATATATATATATATATATATAGTATTTTATTTTATTTTATATTTTTTATTATAAAACCTATGACCTCCACTCTGATTATTAAACATTATTTTTACTTATTCTTGTCCTTGTTGTATCAACATCATTATTGTTATTGTTACTAATATATTATTACATATTAATGTATTATTAACACAATAAACACTATTATCATCAGTTATTATCAACATTATTATTATGGACAATTTAAGCTGTGTTTTTATGATCACTCTTGTTATAAAAAATATTAATACAATTATTATTTTTTTGTTTTTATTGGTAATATTTTTAATAGAGCTTGTTAATGATCAATTATACATTAGTATTCTTAGTGTTGAGTGTTATTATTATGTATTATTATTATTATTTTAATGATTATTATTATTTATTATTATTATTTTAATGATTATTATTATTTATTATTATTATTATTATTATTTTAATGATTATTATTATTTATTATTATTATTATTACTATTATTTTAATGATTATTATTATTTATTATTATTATTTTAATGATTATTATTTATTATTATTATTATTTATTATTATTATTATTTTAATGATTATTATGTATTATTATTATTTTAATGATTATTATGTATTATTATTATTATTTATTATTATTATTATTTATTATTATTATTATTTTAATGATTATTATGTATTATTATTATTTTAATGATGATTATTATGTGTTATTATTATTATTTATTATTATTATTTATTATTGTTATTATTATTATTATTATTATTATTATTATTATTATTATTATTATGGTGTATCAGCTCTCCTCTCGGGTCTGGCTGAGATCAGAAGTATCTCCGTGTTCTTTAAAAATATTAACAGTTTCACAGCTGTCACACGAACGGACCAATCAGAAGCTACCCATAAAGTGACAGCTCCGCGTCCCTCCAATCAGAAAGAAGCTAGCTTTAGCCCCGCCCCTTTAGTTCCTCAACCTGCTGCAGTGCTGCCTTCAACCCTCCCCCCGGTTTGTGTTCATACGTGTTTCTGACTGCTGCGCGCGCTACAGGGGAGATACTCGGACAGAGGAACGATGCTGTTTTGTGAGAAGCAGGAAATGTAGGAAACATTGATCAATCACTCATCAGAGTTTGGGAAGATTAGATTTGATATCATTACAATGTTTAATCGTTTCCTAATAATCAGATTTTTACTGGTTTATTTTATTAATTTTATTAATTATTAAGTCGCCGGAGTCAAATGTCTGATGTTAGATCAGATCTGTGACAGTCCGATCTGTGTGAGTCTGGGTGAATCCCAGAGCCCTGCCCGCTGGTCAGCGGCGGGTGCCGGACTCGGAAACGCGGTGCAACAGCGGGAGTCGCGGCGCGGGTGAAGGCAGCGCGCGGACTGAGTGCGCTGCGGGAAGCTAACAGCAGCACAGCGGAGCCGGAACAGCGGGTATAACCTGCGATGTGACCGAAATCCCAGCGTCCCCCTCCGCCCAGCACACCTGCACCCCTCAGGTAACACCACCCGAATGGTTCGGGTCGGCGTTTAACCCGGAAACACCACGTGACCTGGCTTATCTGCGCTTAGCAGCGTTAGCACCTGCTGCCGTGCTAGCGGCTAATACAGCCCCCCCTGTAGACCAGGGCTCGAGACCAAACACACACACATGAAGAACTCGGATTAGAGGTCGGATTAGAGGTCGGATTAGAGGTCGGATTAGAGGTCGGGTTGTGAATTTGGGTGGTTGTCAGATGTCGTCAGTGCTGGGTTTGGCTAATCTGTGTTAAAGTGCACAAATCCGGAGATGTGTTCTGCAGCCGCAATGATTCAGGATTCATGATTCGGTTCGATACGATACAGCGCGGTCTCGATTCAGTAATCCGGTTCGATATGATTCATTGGGGTCTCCATTTTGAGGTCTCGCTGAATCATATCGATTCAGATTACTGAATTGAGACCCTGCTGAATCATATTGATCCAGATTACTGAATTGAGACCCTGTTGAATCATATTGATTCAGATTACTGAATTGAGACCCTACTGAATCATATCGATCCAGATTACTGAATTGAGACCCTCTTGAATCATATTGATCCAGATTACTGAATTGAGACCCTGTTGAATCATATTGATCCAGATTACTGAATTGAGACCCTGTTGAATCATATTGATCCAGATTACTGAATTGAGACCCTGCTGAATCATATTGATCCAGATTGCTGAATTGAGACCTCACTGAATCATATTGATCCAGATTGCTGTATTGAGACCCTGCTGAATCATATTGATCCAGATTGCTGTATTGAGACCTAACTGAATCATATTGATCCAGATTACTGAATTGAGACCTAACTGAATCATATTGATCCAGATTGCTGAATCAAGACCCCGTTGAATCATATCGATCCAGATTGCTGAATCGAGATCCCAACGAATCGTATCTATCTAGATAACTGAATCACGACCTCACTGAATCGTATTGATCCAGATTACTGAATTGAGATCCTGCTGAATCATATTGATCCAGATTGCTGAATCACGACCCCGCTGAATCATATTGATCCAGAGTACTGAATTGAGACCCTACTGAATCATATTGATCCAGATTACTGAATCGAGATCCCAACGAATTGTATCTATCTAGATAACTGAATCACGACCTCACTGAATCATATTGATCCAGATTACTGAATTGAGATCCAGCTGAATCATATTGATCCAGATTACTGAATTGAGACCCTACTGAATCATATCGATCCAGATTGCTGAATCGAGATCCCAACGAATCGTATCGATCTAGATAACTGAATCACGACCTCACTGAATCATATTGATCCAGATTACTGAATTGAGACCCTGCTGAATCATATTGATCCAGATTGCTGAATCACGACCCCGCTGAATCATATTGATTCAGATTACTGAATTGAGACCCTACTGAATCATATTGATCCAGATTACTGAATCGAGATCCCAACGAATTGTATCGATCTAGATAACTGAATCACGACCTCACTGAATCATATTGATCCAGATTACTGAATTGAGACCCTGCTGAATCATATTGATCCAGATTGCTGAATCACGACCCCGCTGAATCATATTGATTCAGATTACTGAATTGAGACCCTACTGAATCATATTGATCCAGATTACTGAATTGAGATCCAGCTGAATCATATTGATCCAGATTACTGAATTGAGACCCTACTGAATCATATTGATCCAGATTGCTGAATTGAGACCTAACTGAATCATATTGATCCAGATTGCTGAATCAAGACCCCGTTGAATCATATCGATCCAGATTGCTGAATCACGACCCCGCTGAATCATATTGATTCAGATTACTGAATTGAGACCCTACTGAATCATATTGATCCAAATTACTGAATTGCGACCCTACTGAATCATATTGATCCAGATTACTGAATTGCGACCCTACTGAATCATATTGATCCAGATTACTGAATTGAGACCCTACTGAATCATATTGATCCAGATTACTGAATTGAGACCCTACTGAATCATATTGATTCAGATTACTGAATTGAGACCCTACTGAATCATATTGATCCAAATTACTGAATTGCGACCCTACTGAATCATATTGATCCAGATTACTGAATTGAGACCCTACTGAATCATATTGATCCAGATTACTGAATTGAGATCCAGCTGAATCATATTGATCCAGATTACTGAATTGAGACCCTACTGAATCATATTGATCCAGATTACTGAATTGAGACCCTACTGAATCATATTGATCCAGATTACTGAATTGAGACCTCACTGAATCATATTGATTCAGATTACTGAATTGAGACCTCACTGAATCATATTGATCCAGATTACTGAATTGAGATCCAGCTGAATCATATTGATCCAGATTACTGAATTGAGATCCAGCTGAATCATATTGATCCAGATTGCTGAATTGAGACCTCACTGAATCATATTGATCCAGATTACTGAATTGAGACCTCACTGAATCATATTGATCCAGATTACTGAATTGAGATCCAGCTGAATCATATTGATCCAGATTACTGAATTGAGACCCTGTTGAATCATATTGATCCAGATTACTGAATTGAGACCCTACTGAATCATATTGATCCAGATTACTGAATTGAGACCCTACTGAATCATATTGATCCAGATTACTGAATTGAGATCCAGCTGAATCATATTGATCCAGACTCTCTCTCCCCTTTGCCCTCTCTCTCTCTCTCTCTCTCTCTCTCTCTCTCTCTCTCTCTCTCAGTGCTGTAGATGAAAGTGAAGGCCTGATGTCAGACCCTCGTGATGGTGTGTCTGCGGGGGGCTCTCCGCTCGGTCCTGCTGAGGGGGATGTCCCGGCCGGCGGGCTGTTGGAGAGAGAGTTCTCCTGCCACTGCTGCTACGACGTCCTGGTCAACCCCACCACGCTGAACTGCGGACACAGCTTCTGCAGACACTGCCTCGCTCTGTGGTGGGAATCCTCCGGGAAGAACGAGTGTCCTGAGTGCCGGGAGAGATGGGAGGGCTTCCCCAAAGTCAACATCCTGCTCAGGTAAGGTTAAATTTTATAGCTACCTAAAATATTAATAATAATAATAATAATAATAATAATACAGTTACACTCTTATCATACTGTGTGTGTGTGTGTGTGTGTGTGTGTTCAGGGACGCTGTAGAGAAGCTGTTTGAAGCTGATGTGCAACGGAGGCGTAAGGAGATCCAGAATAACCCCCGAATCGCCCACTCCCTGCTGGCCTTCCAGCGCCACGGCGACGAGCAGGCCAGTCGCGGAGCTGCACCAGGAGGTCCACGCAGAGGAGCTGGCAGCTTCTTCTCTGGAGTACTGACTGCACTGACCGGCGTCGCTGTGAGTGTGTATGACAAAGAGAGAGAGAGAGAGAGAGTGTGTGTGTGTGTGTGTATATATATATATAATTATAGACACTGGGCATTTTATTAGAAACACCCTTCTACTCTTCTCCTGGATGATGTTGGATGGTGCTGTACTGAAGGCCTAACATTGACCTGGATCTTCTCCTGTCTCGTGTGTGTGTGTGTGTGTGTGTGTGTGTGTGTGTGAGTTTAGGTGATGCTGCTGGTCTATCACTGGTCCAGTGGGGAAGCCCATCACGAGGTTCTGGTCAGTAAGCCGGTCAGCAGGTGGACGGCTGATGACGTCACATTGTGGATGGAGCACCTGGGGGCGTGGACCAGTCAGTACAGAGAGACCTTCATCAGAGAGCAGGTTAACGGCAGGTGAGACACACACACACACACACACACACACACACACACACACACACACATCTAAACCATACCTCATTCTGAAAGCTGTCCAAGCTGAACCACCACTCATACCTTTAGCATGGGGGGGGGGGGAGTGGGCGGAGCTACAAGGCTTGTGATGTGTGCCTATATATAAAAGTGCTTATTTACGTATTAATTTATTAATTTATTAATTAATGCTCTGTTTCTGATCGTGTTTTCAGGCTTCTGACTCTTTTGGGGGATGCAGAGTTATCTAGGCCTCCGTACAGCATAGAGAACCTCTCCCACAGACGGGCCGTTCTAGAGGAACTACACAAAGTCCGAGAACTTGGAGTCAAACCGCCACAGAACCTCTGGGAGTACAAAGTGTGTGAATATTAATAACACTCTAAATGTAGATATTGTGATATACACTGAGCAGGCGGAGCTACAGTCTCTCATTAGGGTGAATATTAATAACGCTCTAAATGTAGGTATTGTGATATACACTGAGCAGGCGGAGCTACAGTCTCTCATTAGGGTGAATATTAATAACGCTCTAAATGTAGGTATTGTGATATACACTGAGGAGGCGGAGCTACAGTCTTTCATTAGGGTGAATATTAATAACGCTCTAAATGTAGGTATTGTGATATACACTGAGGAGGAGGAGCTACAGTCTCTCATTAGGGTGAATATTAATAACACTCTAAATGTAGATATTGTGATATACACTGAGCAGGCGGAGCTACAGTCTCTCATTAGGGTGAATATTAATAACGCTCTAAATGTAGGTATTGTGATATACACTGAGGAGGCGGAGCTACAGTCTCTCATTAGGGTGAATATTAATAACGCTCTAAATGTAGGTATTGTGATATACACTGAGGAGGCGGAGCTACAGTCTCTCATTAGGGTGAATATTAATAACGCTCTACATGTAGGTACTGTGATATACACTGAGGAGGAGGAGCTACAGTCTCTCATTAGGGTGAATATTAATAACGCTCTAAATGTAGGTACTGTGATATACACTGAGGAGGAGGAGCTACAGTCTCTCATTAGGGTGAATATTAATAACGCTCTAAATGTAGGTACTGTGATATACACTGAGGAGGAGGAGCTACAGTCTCTCATTAGGGTGAATATTAATAACGCTCTAAATGTAGGTATTGTGATATACACTGAGGAGGCGGAGCTACAGTCTTTCATTAGGGTGAATATTAATAACGCTCTAAATGTAGGTATTGTGATATACACTGAGGAGGAGGAGCTACAGTCTCTCATTAGGGTGAATATTAATAACACTCTAAATGTAGATATTGTGATATACACTGAGCAGGCGGAGCTACAGTCTCTCATTAGGGTGAATATTAATAACGCTCTAAATGTAGGTATTGTGATATACACTGAGGAGGCGGAGCTACAGTCTCTCATTAGGGTGAATATTAATAACGCTCTAAATGTAGGTATTGTGATATACACTGAGGAGGCGGAGCTACAGTCTCTCATTAGGGTGAATATTAATAACGCTCTACATGTAGGTACTGTGATATACACTGAGGAGGAGGAGCTACAGTCTCTCATTAGGGTGAATATTAATAACGCTCTAAATGTAGGTACTGTGATATACACTGAGGAGGAGGAGCTACAGTCTCTCATTAGGGTGAATATTAATAACGCTCTAAATGTAGGTACTGTGATATACACTGAGGAGGAGGAGCTACAGTCTCTCATTAGGGTGAATATTAATAACGCTCTACATGTAGGTACTGTGATATACACTGAGGAGGAGGAGCTACAGTCTCTCATTAGGGTGAATATTAATAACGCTCTACATGTAGGTACTGTGATATACACTGAGGAGGAGGAGCTACAGTCTCTCATTAGGGTGAATATTAATAACGCTCTAAATGTAGGTATTGTGATATACACTGAGGAGGAGGAGCTACAGTCTCTCATTAGGGTGAATATTAATAACGCTCTACATGTAGGTACTGTGATATACACTGAGGAGGAGGAGCTACAGTCTCTCATTAGGGTGAATATTAATAACGCTCTAAATGTAGGTACTGTGATATACACTGAGGAGGAGGAGCTACAGTCTCTCATTAGGGTGAATATTAATAACGCTCTAAATGTAGGTATTGTGATATACACTGAGGAGGCGGAGCTACAGTCTCTCATTAGGGTGAATATTAATAACGCTCTAAATGTAGGTACTGTGATATACACTGAGGAGGAGGAGCTACAGTCTCTCATTAGGGTGAAT
>NC_132892.1:35857925-35864788 GCF_030463535.1 Salminus brasiliensis
GTTCGTGTGCAACTGTCTGTTCTACTGGGCTCTCTACTTCAACCCCATCATTAACATAGACATGGTGGTACAGCAGCTGATGCACACACACACACACCATGTGTAACACACACGCATTCATACACACACACTCACACACGCTCACACACGCTCATGCCAGGTGAGTGTACAGCTGTTATTACCGTGGCGACGGCAGGGAGGAGAGCTGATGGTGCAGTGGAGGGGCTAAGCCACAGTAATAACAGCTTTACCCTCACCTGTGCAGGTGTGTGTGTGTGTGTGTGTGTGTGTGTGTGTGTGTGTGTGTGTGTGTGTTATTCTTCCTCACACACACCCTGCTCATTTCAGACGCCGCAGGTAATCATTTATCCTGATGCATTTCACATTAAAGCGATAGTTCAGCTGAAAAAGACCTTCCTCCAAAATGTAGCTTTGCTTTTTTAGATTAGCACTGGAGCTACGAGGCTAATGCAGCTAACAAGCAATGGACGCTTATACCCCACCAATTAGCACTGGAGCTACGAGGCTAATGCAGCTAACAAGCAGTGGAAGCACGCACCCCACCAATTAGCACTGGAGCTACGAGGCTAATGCAGCTAACAAGCAATGGACGCTTATACCCCACCAATTAGCACGGGAGCTACGAGGCTAATGCAGCTAACAAGCAATGGAAGCACGCACCCCACCAATTAGCACTGGAGCTACGAGGCTAATGTAACTAACAAGCAGTGGAAGCACGCACCCCACCAATTAGCACTACAGCTATGAGGATAATGCAGCTAACAAGCAATGGACGCTTATACCCCACCAATTAGCACTGGGGCTACTAGGCTAATGTAGCTAACAAGCAATGGAAACACACACCCCTCCAATTAGCACTAGAGCTACAAGGCTAATTCAGCTAACAAGTAATGGAGTCTTATACCCCACCAGCTAACAAGGGCAGGAAGCTTATGCCTCACCACCTATTGCTTTTATTGCTTGTTAGCTACACTAGCCTTGTGACGCTAGTGCTATTTGGTGGATCTGTAAGCTTCTATTACTTGTTAGCTTTGTTAGCTAATTTAGTGCTAATTGGTGGGGTATAAGCTGCCAGTGCTTATAGCTACATTAGTGCTCATTTGTGGGCTGTAATCTTCTATCACTTGAACCTCGTAACTCCAGTATAAAACACTTGACTGATGGACTCTGAAGTCTCCCTGTCCCCTGAAGTCTCCCTGTCCCCTGAACTCTCCCTGTCCCCTGAACTCTCTCATTGAACTCTCCCTGTCCCCTGAACTCTCCCACTGAACTCTCCCTGTCCCCTGAACTCTCCCACTGAACTCTCCCTGTCCCCTGAACTCTCCCTGTCCCCTGAACTCTCCCATTGAACTCTCCCTGTCCCCTGAACTCTCCCATTGAACTCTCCCTGTCCCCTGAACTCTCCCATTGAACTCTCCCTGTCCCCTGAACTCTCCCTGTACCCTGAACTCTCTCATTGAACTCTCCCTGTCCCCTGAACTCTCCCTGTCCCCTGAACTCTCCCATTGAACTCTCCCTGTCCCCTGAAGTCTCCCACTGAACTCTCCCTGTCCCCTGAACTCTCCCATTGAACTCTCCCATTGAACTCTCCCTGTCCCCTGAACTCTCCCTGTCCCCTGAACTCTCCCATTGAACTCTCCCTGTCCCCTGAACTCTCCCTGTCCCCTGAACTCTCCCTGTCCCCTGAACTCTCCCACTGAACTCTCCCTGTCCCCTGAACTCTCCCACTGAACTCTCCCTGTCCCCTGAACTCTCCCTGTCCCCTGAACTCTCCCATTGAACTCTCCCTGTCCCCTGAACTCTCCCTGTCCCCTGAACTCTCTCATTGAACTCTCCCTGTACCCTGAACTCTCCCTGTCCCCTGAACTCTCCCATTGAACTCTCCCTGTCCCCTGAACTCTCCCTGTCCCCTGAACTCTCCCACTGAACTCTCCCTGTACCCTGAACTCTCCCTGTCCTCTGAACTCTCCCACTGAACTCCCCCTGTCCCCTGAACTCTCCCTGTCCTCTGAACTCTCCCACTGAACTCCCCCTGTCCCCTGAACTCTCCCTGTCCCCTGAACTCCCCCTGTCCCCTGAACTCTCCCATTGAACTCTCCCTGTCCCCTGAACTCTCCCTGTCCCCTGAACTCTCCCTGTACCCTGAACTCTCCCACTGAACTCTCCCTGTCCCCTGAACTCTCCCTGTCCCCTGAACTCTCCCACTGAACTCCCCCTGTCCCCTGAACTCTCCCTGTCCTCTGAACTCTCCCACTGAACTCCCCCTGTCCCCTGAACTCTCCCTGTCCCCTGAACTCTCCCACTGAACTCTCCCTGTACCCTGAACTCTCCCACTGAACTCTCCCTGTACCCTGAACTCTCCCTGTCCTCTGAACTCTCCCACTGAACTCCCCCTGTCCCCTGAACTCCCCCTGTCCCCTGAACTCCCCCTGTCCTCTGAACTCTCCCACTGAACTCTCCCACTGAACTCTCCCACTGAACTCCCCCTGTCCCCTGAACTCTCCCTGTCCTCTGAACTCTCCCACTGAACTCTCCCTGTCCTCTGAACTCTCCCACTGAAGTCTCCCTGTCCCCTGAAGTCTCCCACTGAACTCCCCCTGTCCTCTGAACTCTCCCACTGAACTCTCCCTGTCCCCTGAAGTCTCCCACTGAACTCCCCCTGTCCTCTGAACTCTCCCACTGAAGTCTCCCTGTCCTCTGAGGTCTCCCTGTCCCCTGAACTCTCCCACTGAACTCTCCCACTGACCTCTCCCTGTCCCCTGAACTCTCCCACTGAACTCTCCCTGTCCTCTGAAGTCTACTTGTTCCCTGTACTTTTCTACTGACCTCTCCCTGTCTCCTGACGTCTCCCTGTCCCCTGAAACGGACTCTGAACAGCATGTATTTCCAGGCGCTTGTTCTAAAGGGTTCTGTGCTGGATTACAGTAATAATACAGAGACGTCCAGACGGTCAGAATGAAGTCCTGGGCTGGAGTTTTCCTTTCCGGACCCGGATCTGTCCCCTCTGTACAGTAGTAATGCTAATACAGTAAAGTGTCCACCTGTCTCCAGTCTGTCGTTCTGCTGAAGCTCTGTCTGATCCTCTGGATTCGGCCCAGCTGCTCCTTCTCCTTTAAGGGCTGAGTTGGACGGAGTGTCTGATCGCTCATCATTCACGTTCACGTTCAGTCAGTTCAGTCAGTTCAGTCAGTTCCAGCACATTTCTCACTTTATTATTATTGGTATTATAGTTTGTAATTTTGTTGATTATAATAAATGTTTATTTTTGTATTGATTCTCTTTGCGCTTTAATGCTGGAGCAAAACGGATGAAAATGTTTCTAATAAAAATGAAATGATCAGAGATTGAAGATCAAAGACTTTAATGTTGGTCAGAAAATGTTTGAGTCCAGTTCTCCAGTGTTTTATTTTCAGTAGCCAATCGAATGCACACACACACACACTCACACACACACACACACTCACACACACACACACACTCACACCAATCTGAACTGTTTTCTTTTACAGACTTTTATTAAAGCACAGATTGAAGCTCTACTTCTCAAACTAGCACTGTCACCCAAACTGACACTTGTATTTACAGGTGGAGTGTGTGTGTGTGTGTGTGTGTGTGTGTGTGTGTGTGTGTGTGTGTGTATGTGTGTGTGTGTGGTGGAGTGTACACAAAGTAAAGTTTTACTGTAAAGTCCTGCAGGTTTCACTGTGAGATCTTGTGATTTTCAGTTAGAAAGTAAAATATGAGGATAAAATGTAATATTTTAATATCATTTTAATACAGTAATGACCTACCGGATCATGTTCACCATCCAAAAGTAGAATATTTCTACATAATTGTTCAATAATAATAATTATTATTATTAATAATAATACATAATAATTGAATTAAAGTTAATATTCAGATTTAATTCTGTTGTAAAAATGAACTGTATAAAGTCATAATGATCATAATGTGAGTTTATACTCACACTGTTAACTCCAGGGTGTGTGTGTGGTGTGTGTGTGTGTGTGTGTGTCAGTAATAGCCACATGTTGGGTACTCTGCTCCACAGAGGAAGTCGGGGTACACTGCGTACTCCAGGTTGTACGGCGCTCTCTTCAGACACCTCGCTGCTTCTCTGTCACAAAAACACACCATCTTCTCACAGCGATCCTCCAGAGACCCTACACACACATACACACACACACAGATACACACACACACACACATATACACACACACATACATACACACACTGCTGTTTGTTTAAGGTCTTCAGTAAATCCCATAATAAAGCAGATATTTACTGTAAGATATTCAGGTTTTACTGTAAGAAAGTCAACTTTTAGTAAAACAGTGTAAAGCAGTTTATTAAAGTTTTGTTAAAGTAAAATTTGATCTATATGAAAGTTCCATTTTATTATATACATTTTAGTATAAGACTAAAATATCATTTTACTAAAATCTCCATGTTCTGTAAACAAAGTAAAGTTTTACTGATAGAATGTTGCTACTCTAAGAATGTAAAGTTTCTTTTTATAAGAAAGTAAATTATTATAAAGATAATAGTAAATGATAGTAAATCATCTGGGTTTACTGTGAGAAGGTAAAGTTTTACTATAATGTAAAGATAATGTAAAGTTTTAGTAAAGTCTTGAGGTTTCACTGTGAGAAGGTAAAGTTTTACAGTTGGAACATCTGGTGTTGAGAAAAGCAAAGTTTACTTTAATATACTGAGAGTAGAGAAGTGTGTGTGTGTGTGTGTGTGTGTGTGTGTTTACCGCATTCAGGTAGGAATGTGCCGCAGCTCCATCTGTATTTCTCTGATTTAGTGTGGCAGCCTGAATCCTGAGCCTTTGCATAGCAGCAGTCGTGTTTATGACAACACCTGAAACACACACCTCATCTGTGTGAGTGTGTGTGTGTGTATTGTAAAGTGTGTGTATTGTTGGGTATGTGTGTAGTGTGGGGTGTGTGTAGTGTAAGGTGTGTGTGTATTGTAAAGTGTGTGTGTTGTTGGGTGTGTGTAGTGTGGTGTGTGTGTAGTGTAAAGTGTGTGTGTGTGTGTGTATTCTCACCAGTCTGCACTGTCTCTGGGCCAGCCCTGCCCCCCCAGGCCGCAGTAACAGCCGTACAGACTGTAGGCCAGGGCGTGTCTACCAGTACTGCATTTAATCACCCCGCTCAGCTCCAGCAGGCTGCGGCCCACCCGGACCGAACCGGAGCACACCGGGCCTGACACTGTACACAAACAAACAAACAAACAAACAAACAAACAAGTGCTCAAACTCTCAATCAGTCGAACCACTGAGACCCCACATAAACAAATAAATATATAGTTAACAGTTAAATTATAGTTATATACAGTTATAGTCACAGTTATAACTGTGTATATATATATAGTTATGGGTATGTATAATTATATACAGCTATAGTTGTAGTTATATAATTCTAGTTATGTAAAAGCTTATTTATTCACTCTACATGTAATGTGAGGGGGTGTCCAAATTTGTGCACAAGGCCGTATACAGCATCCTCTCAGGCAGACGGCCGTGTGTAGTTATAGAGTTATAGCTCTGTATTAATGTATAACTATAATTATTCACCTGTGATTATGGGTGGTTATAGTTATCCACTTATGGTTATTTTAGTACAATAACAGTCAGACAGTTTCATTTATGTATATAGTTATACACTCAGTTATATAGTTTCATTTTAATGTTATATATATATATATATATATATATATATGTCATTAGTTTATATGAAGTGACAGTTATTTAGTATAGGTCTGTAGTTAGTTATACAGCTTCAGTTATAGTTTATATATATTCTGTAGTTACAGTTACAGTTCTCGTTATATAATTGTGGTTATACAGTTATAATGATGTAGTTGTAGATATAAAGTTTGTTATGATAGTTTAAAAATGACGACACAGTCACGGGTCCCTGCCTGGGAAACAGTGCAGCTCTGTAAGCAGATCCTGATTATTGATTATTGAACAGTGTTTCATTGATCAGTGCTGAACCACCACTGAAGTCTAGTCCTGGACTACACTTTCCCTTTAATGGAGCGTTTCCATTCAGAAGGCTGAGGGCTCCGGGACTAGATGTGTTCCTGCCTGGGGAACCTACTCTACCGCTCCACGCAGAACCTCATCAGCAGAAAAGCAGGAGTTCCTTACCTGACAGCAGGAGAAGCGCCAGGATGTGCAGAGCAGCCATCTGAGAGAGCCGAGAGAGAGGCAGCGCGATGCAGGGAGGCTGTGTGTGTGTGTGTGTGTGTGTGTGTGCGGCTCTGCCCTCTCTATCTCCAGCTGGTACTGCTGGTACTCTCCGGAGGGGTGGGGTGTGTGTGTGTGTGTGGGGGGGTGTGTTTACATTCAGACACTTACAGTTATTATTATTACCTGCAGTATAGTAATAATTATCAGTCTATATTTACATACGTATAACTGCACTGTATATAACAGCATCATTCTGAATGACTGGAGGGAACGGTCTATTTAAATAAACTGTGTATAAATGTATAACTGTCTATAACTGTATAGAACTGTATTTATCTGTGTACACTGTATTAATTATGATGATGATTGTTTATAACTGTAACTGTATAAGTGAAAGGAGTAGCATAATTATATAACTGTACTTAACTGTGTAAGTGTACAGGATAGTGAAAAAAAGTCTATAAATAAATATGTAGAATTAAGTGTATATAAGTGTTTAAGTGAATGGAATAGTACAACTGTGTATACATATTTATAGATTTTATATAAATAAAACTATGTAACTATATAACTGTAACTGTGAAGTATATTTATAGTTGCAGTCATTATATAGTTATTTAGTTATTATATAGTATA
>NC_132892.1:35869988-35899988 GCF_030463535.1 Salminus brasiliensis
GTGAGATTGTTAAACAGTTAAATAATAATTACCTCGCTTTATTTGTGTGATTGATCAAAGTTACTCACTTATTTTGCCACAATAATCATAATTAATCACAGGATGTAGTTTAAGCACATTAATAATTAATCAGTGAATGTCATTAATATCTTATTTCTTATTATTTTAATATATATAAGTAAAATAATGTTTATAACATATATACATATATATTATTTATGTATTGTGTATCATCTCTCTGTCTCTCTCTCTCTCTCTCTCTCTCTGTGTCTCTCTCTGTGTCTCTCTCTCTCTCTCTCTCTCTTTTACAGGAAGCAGATGAGTGTGAAGTTTCCGGACTCCTCCCCCATCACGCTGCCCAACCTGGTGCGATTCATCCTGCAGCACACAGACCACGCCCCTCACGGACAGGGGGCAGGACCAAAGTCCCTGCTGGAGGCAGAGCTGCGTGCCCTGCAGGGGGAGGTGCTGTCTCTGCAGCAAGGCGCGAGAACGGCTGTCTCAGCAGCTCGCCGCTCTGTGGCGGGAAAACCGCCGGATGGCGTTCCACACTCGCGCCCTGACCTCCCACCACGCCGAGCTGCAGTCCCAGAATGCCGAGCTGCAGGCTCAGAGCGGCCGCCTGGAGACGCTGTACCGCGAGAAGAGCCGGCAGCTGGCGGATGCTGTGGGGCGGCTACAGGAGCTAGCTAACGCTTCGGAGGAGCTGCTGACTGAGAACTCCCTTCTGAAGGTGCTGCTGACGGTGCTGAGAGAGAGCGAGAGAGAGCGCGAGAGCGAGGAGGGAGAGAGGAAGAAAGGAAAGGAGGAGGCTTCCTGACAGCGGGGGACGAGTCCGGAGGGAGCGGGGGACACCAGTCGAATGTCCTGCTAAAAGACGAGCTGTTCGAGCAGCTGTGGACTCAGAACACAACAGTAACGGGAGGGAGGGGGAACTCAAATTTCCAAAATTCCTCCATAGCTCAGACTGTGAGAAGAGTTTATTTAGAGTTCAGGTTTCGGTGTGAACCTGAGCTTCACTGTAGAGAAACTGACCCACTCTGATCTCTCTACAGTGGAGGTGAATGGAAGCAGACGTCGGTCGCCATGACTACAACAACACAGATACAGCCCATAATTTATCTCCTATCCAAACCCACCAGTGCAGCTACACGAGTCTTCTGAGTTTTATATGGATGATGATGATGATGATGATGATGATGATGAAGGTAAAATAGTGAATAGAGAATCTGAACTAATGCAGTTCTCTTTAGGGACTACTTTCTGTAGCCGCACTACACCCTGCAGCATGTATCCCTCCACCATTTTAATGATCTGGTTCTAAAAGCAGGTTCTAGAGCCGAACTCTTCTCAGAACTCTGGTAGAACCGTGTCTCAGGCATCAGGCAGCGTCTTCATCACCATTAGGTGAAGAACTTTCTGTGAGGAGCTTTTATTAGAGCTTCAGACGTCTGCTTCCCTTCACCTCCACTGTAGAACCACAGCTCTGACTGGAGGAGATTATCTAGAACCTCCACTGTAGAACAGCTCTGACTGGGGGAGCTTATCTAGAACCTCCACTGTAGAACCACAGCTCTGACTGGGGGAGGTTATCTAGAACCTCCACTGTAGAACCACAGCTCTGGATGAGTCTGTTCGTTTGAACTGTTTAATATTGAAGAAAAATTTTAAGGTGGAGTTCCCCTTTAAAGCGATAGTTCAGACATGTGCACAGCCTCAGAAAGGAAGGGTCCTACACGGCTAATTTTAGTATAGAACTTTAACATTATGTGACGGTTCTATAACTGTTTGTATGTCCTTTAGGGAACCAAAAAGGGTTCTCTTGTAGGATTGTTCCTGTAGACCCCTTTTAGACCAGAAATGGTGTCTGAGGTTTTACACTGGAGCCACGAGGCTAATGTAGCTAACAAGCAATGTAAGCTCACACCCCACCAGTTAGCATAATGCTAACTGCAGGCCTAAAACATCCCACACTGGCCTCACAACTGCTAATTTAATGTTTATATATTACGTATATACATTATGTGTATAAATGTAGTATACACTATATGGACAAAAGTATTGGGACACCTGCTTGTTCATTGTTTCTTCTGAAGTCAAGGGCATTAAAAGAGCTGATCCTGCTTCTGTCGGAGTAACTGTCTCTACTGTCCAGAGAAGAAGACTTTCTACTAGATTCTGGAGGAGCATTGCTGTGAGGATTTGATTGCATTCAGTGATGAGCGTTAGTGAGGTCAAGACGTTGGATGATGATCACCACCCCACCTCATCATCCCCAACTCTCCATCCCAAACGTACTGGATGGAGCTCCTCCACCATCATTCCAGAGAACACAGTTCTTCCACTGCTCCACAGCTCCTCAATGCTGGGGGGCTTTATACCCCTCTAGCCCACGTCTGGCATTATTAGGCAGCATGGAGCCAATAGGGTCATGATGTTGATCTGCTCCAGAGAGTCCTATTCTATTGGCAGTACTTCTTCTCTACAGGGACTAGACAAGCTGTGTGTGCATTTAACACATCTGTGTCAGCAAAAACACATCTGGGACCTGAAAAAGCTGAATGGATCCATTAGTAGGGGTGTCCACAAATTTTTGGACATTAGTGTAGATGATCTTGTAGCTCTGGTGTAAAACTAAACATCAGGCTTCAGACACTAAAGCATGGCTGTGTTCCGGGCCACATCGGTCCGCTATCTGCTGAACTATCGCTTCATAGAAATCGGGAGGGTGGAGGGTGGAGGTGATGCTGCGTTAGATAGGAACTGAGCTGCCGCCTGTTGGAGGTGTGCAGAACTGCATGCTGTGAACTTTCCTGGAGCAAAACCCTGGATCCTCTGAGGGTCTGTGTGGCCTGGTTAGAGAACCCTGGTTCTAAGTTAATGATGAAGTTAATTACATTCAGATCAAAGTAATGAGCCGCTCCCAAGCCACTGTTTTAAAGACGGGTGGAAAAACAAACAAACAGATCTCCAACGAGCCAAAAAGGACAACCACAGAACACATGGCTCTCCACCACGTTCTCCACCACGTTCTCCACCGCTGGGCCAGTCTGAGCTGGTTGTCTCTGCGGTTGTTCGGTTGATGTTCGGGGCTGGAGACCTCAGTCGGACCTCTCAGACTTTCTGCTGAACTGTGGGTTTTCTACTTTTCTCTCTAGATGGATCTATTTTTACACCGGCCCGCTGAGCAGTGTTGAAGAATTCAGGTATCGCTGCGGGACGTCCTGCGGCGCTTCGTTTACAGGGATCATATTGCACAGATTTGTATTGATTAAACAGGTTTGATTGATTGAGTGTTTGTGTGCTTTTACATTTCTGCTACATTTAAACCGACTGATCTTAGTTTTGAACTTTTCTGTGAACTTCTATTATTCAGTCTGTTATAGACTATTATTATAGATTATTATTATTATTATTATTATTATTATAGATTATTTTAGCTGCTATAAAGGCTTCAGCTGCTGCTGTGAAACACTGTGCACCTCATGCTATTATAGGATAAGGCATTAAGGTGTTTGAGGCTTTTAGGGTTTAAAGGTTGAACTTGAACATTCACCACCAGCCACACGGGGGCGCCAAACCCTTTTTTAAAGGTGCCCTAGAATAGAGGCTGTATATCTGCTCATAGCTGAATTAGAAGAGTTCAGTTCATGGAGGTGACGAACCCTGAACCTCAAACACTGATGCTGCTCCTTCAGAAGAACATCCAGCAGAACCAATCAGTGCTGGGAAATGGACCGATTCCACAACCCTGTTACGTAAAAAGCACTTAACTGTAATTAAGACATACTGAGGTTTGTCTGTGGTGCAAATATACTAGTACATTTATGCATATACTAAAAACTGAGATACATGAAATACATGAGAATACATCAGAATGTGTTCAGACTGCCGGCCCAGATCTGATTTTCAGCAAATCTAGATTGATCCTGACTGATCTATATAGTCTGAACAGCCACAAAACACATGAACTTTGCACCCCTAGGTGTGAAATGTATTGACATTCTTTCCTCAGCTAGAAGTGAGTGGAGATACCAGGGTTTAAAAGACTTCTGTAGAAGTTGAAGCTTTAAGCTTTTTACTCCAGTAAAAGTGTAAAAGTACTGGTTTCAGAATGACTTCAAGTAGAAAAGTAAAAGTAATGGAAGGAAAATAAAGGCCGGAAGCTTAGGCCGCGCCACAGGGGTCTATAGTGCACTACTATAGTGCTCGCTGGAGAGTGACGGGACGTGTGCAGGTGTGATGGATCTCTTATAAACCAATAGGGAGTCAGAATGGTGTCTGTTTATACTTCTAAACACTGCCCAGACCTTCACCCAAATAATAATCTTAACACTTCCCAAACCACCACCCACATACGCTTAAATTGGATTTTAAAATTTCAAGTACACACATGTTCGGTTAACACATGAAACAACAACTTAAGCAACAACTTTAGCAGTTAGGGGCAAAACCACCACCCAAATACTACCTTAAACACTGCCCAAACCATCGCCCACATACTAGCCTAAAAACAGCCCAATCAACCACCTAAATACAACCATAAACACTGCCCAAACCTTCAACCAAATAATACTCTAAACACTGCCCAAACCTTCAACCAAATAATACCATAAACACTGCCCAATCCACCAGCCAAATACAACCATAAACACTGCCCAAACCACCACCCAAATACTACCCTAAACACTGCCCAAACCACCACCCAAATACTACCCTAAACACTGTCAAAACCACCACCCAAATACTACCATAAACACTGAACAAACTGTTGTCCAAATATGACGTTAAACACTGCCAAAACCACCACCCAAATGCTCCCCTAAACACTGCCCAAACTATTACCCACATACTAGCCTAAAAATGGCCCAATCCACCACACAAATACTACCCTAAACATGGTCCAAACCACAACCCAAATACTATCCTAAACACTTTCCGGACCTTCACCCAAATACTACTCTAAACACTTCCCAGACCTTCACCCAAATAATACTCTAAACACTGCCCAAGCCACCACCCAAATACAACCATAAACACTGCCAAAACCACCACCCAAATAATACCCTAAACACTGCCCAAACCTTCACCCAGATACTACCTTAAACACTGTCAAACCCACCACCCAAATACAACCATAAACACTGCCCAAAACACCACCCAAATACAACCATAAACACTGCCAAAACCACCACTAACCAAATGCTACCCTAAACACTGCCCAAAGCACCACCTAAATACAACCATAAACACTGCCCCAACTGTCTCCCAAATATGACCTTAAACACTGCCAAAACCAACACCCAAATCCTACCCTAAAAACTGCCCAAAACACCACCCAAATACTACCCTAAACACTGAACAAACTGTCGTCCAAATATGATCTTAAACACTGCCAAAACCACCACCCAAATACTACCCTAAACACTGCCCAAACTATCGCCCACATACTAGCCTAAAAATGGCCCAATCCACCACCCAAATACTACCCTAAACATGGCCCAAACCACCACCCATGTACTACCCTAAACACTACCCAAACCTTCGCCCACATACTAGCCTAAAAACAGCCCAATCAACCATCTAAATACAACCGTAAACACTGCCCAAACCTTCAACCAAATAATACCCTAAACACTGTCCAAACCACCAGCCAAATACAACCATAAACACTGCCCAAACCACCACCCAAATACTACTATAAACACTGAACAAACTGTCATCCAAATACAACCATAAACCCTGCCCAAACCACCACCCAAATACTACCCTGAACACTGCCCAAACCGACACCCAAATACAACCATAAACACTGCCCAAACCTCCACCCAAATACTACCTTAAACACTGGTCAAACCATCGCCCAAATACTACCATAAACACTGAACAAACTGTCATCCAAATACAACCATAAACACTGCCCAAACCACCACCCAAATAATACCCTAAACACTGCCCAAACTGCCACCCAAATACAACCATAAACACTGCCCAAACCACCACCCAAATACTAACTTAAACACTGAATAAACTGTCATCCAAATATGACCTTAAACACTGCCAAAACCACCACCCAAATACAACCATAAACACTGCCCAAACCTCCACCCAAATACTACCTTAAACACTGGTCAAACCATCGCCCAAATACTACCATAAACACTGAACAAACTGTCATCCAAATACAACCATAAACACTGCCCAAACCACCACCCAAATACAACCATAAACACTGCCCAAACCACCACCCAAATACTAACTTAAACACTGAATAAACTGTCATCCAAATATGACCTTAAACACTGCCAAAACCACCACCCAAATACTACCCTAAACACTGCCCACACCACCACCAAAATATTACCCTAAACACTGAACAAACTGTCATCCAAATATGACCTTAAACACTGCCCAAACCACCACCCAAATACTACCCTAAACACTGCCAAAACCACCACCCAAATACTACCCTAAAAACTGCCCACACCACTACCCAAATACTACCATTAACACTGTCAAAACCAACACCCAAATACAACCATAAGCACTGTCAAAACCACCACCAAATACTACCCTAAACACTGAACAAACTGTCATCAAAATATGACCTTAAACACTGCCAAAACCACCACCCAAATGCTACTCTAAACACTGCCCAAACTATTTCCCACATACTAGCCTGAAAATGTCCCAATCCACCATCCAAATACAACCCTAAACACTGAACAACCTGTCATCCAAATATGACCCTAAACATGGCCCAAACCACCACCCAAGTACTACCCTAAACACTGCCCAAACCATCGCCCATATACGAGCCTAAAAACAGCCCGATCAACCACCTAAATACAACCATTAACACTGCCCAAACCTTCAACCAAATAATACATTAAACACTGCCCAAACCACCAACCAAATACTACTCTAAACACTGCCCAAACCACCACCCACATACTACCCTAAACACTTTCCAGACCCTCACCCAAATACTACTCTAAACACTGCCCAAACCACCACCCACATACTACCCTAAACACTGCCCAAACCGCCACCCAAATACAACCATAAACACTGCCCAAACCACCACCCAAATACTAACTTAAACACTGAATAAACTGTCATCCAAATATGACCTTAAACACTGCCAAAACCACCACCCAAATACAACCATAAACACTGCCCAAACCTCCACCCAAATACTACCTTAAACACTGGTCAAACCATCGCCCAAATACTACCATAAACACTGAACAAACTGTCATCCAAATACAACCATAAACACTGCCCAAACCACCACCCAAATAATACCCTAAACACTGCCCAAACCGCCACCCAAATACAACCATAAACACTGCCCAAACCACCACCCAAATACTAACTTAAACACTGAATAAACTGTCATCCAAATATGACCTTAAACACTGCCAAAACCACCACCCAAATACAACCATAAACACTGCCCAAACCACCACCAAAATACTACCCTAAACACTGAACAAACCACTACCCAAATACTACCCTAAACACTTTCCAGACCTTCACCCAAATACTACGCTAAACACTTCCCAGACCTTCACCCAAATACTACCCTAAACACTTCTTAGACCTTCACCCAAATACTACTCTAAACACTGCCCAAACCACCACCCAAATACTACTCTAAACACTTCCCAAACCACCACCCAAATACTACCCTAAACACTTCCCAGACCTTCACCCAAATAGTACTCTAAACACTGCCCAAACCACCACCCAAATGCTACTCTAAACACTGCCCAAACCACCACCCAAATACTACCCTAAACACTTCCCAGACCTTCACCCAAATACTACGCTAAACACTTCCCAAACTACCACCCAAATACTATCCTAAACACTTCCCAAACCACCATGCAAATGCTACCCTTAACTCCACATGACACAAACACAACAAAAACACCACCCAAAACTAAAGAAGTAGAGATGTGTTGTTGCGAGTTGAACATTTTCACAGTAAACTTATTTAAACCTCATGTGCTGCTAATTTATTTTCCTGATCTGATCCGATCTGCTCTCTCTCTCTGTCTCTGTCTCTCTCTCTCTGTCTCTGTCTCTCTCTCTCTCTCTGTCTCTGTCTCTCTCTCTCTCTCTCTCTGTCTCTCTCTCTCTCTGTCTCTCTCTCTCTCTCTCTTTCTCTCTCTCTCTCTCTGTCTCTCTCTCTCTCTGTCTCTCGCTCCCTCCCCCTTCCCTTCCCCTCCTCTCTCTCAGTTAACAGGAAGTGGCCTGTCAGTCTCTCTGGAATTCTGTCTGAGACTCACTGAAGCTCTGGACTACAGAACACACTCCTATACACAGCCCGGAATCTGTGAGTATAGCTGTATTATCTATCTGTATTAGTATTAGTAATAGTTATCACTGTGTATTGATTATCTGATGCTGATTGATCTTTATTTATTTCATCAGTACCACATCCTTTCAAAGGGTTCTTCAATGGTTCTTTCATAAAGGCACTGGTTCTGTCTGAACCATGATATACCATGAGAACAAGTTTAGAGTTCTACACAGTATAGAAAGCAGTGAAGTACTGTGATAACTGTCTGCTTACGTCAAACAGCAGGACAGAACAGAAGGTATAATAAAGAAAATATTCAAATAGTATAAAATATAAACAGATATAACATATAAATACAAATACAGAATAGAAATATCCGTATATAAACTAATTAGTCAACAGTCCTGCAGTCTGAATGGCTTGTGGGAAGAAGCTCCTCCTCATCCTCTCTGTGTTTGTGACACAGTGCAATAGAGAGGACAGTCTGTTGGTTGTATGGCTGAGGTCCAGCACAGCTTACTGTAGATGGTCTGCAGGTCAGGGAGCTCGGTCCGAATGATGCACTCAGCTGAACACACCACCATCTGGAGAGCCCGTCAGTCCTGCTTGGTGCTGTTCCCCTTTAGGATGCTTTCAATAGTGCCGAAGTAGAAGTTTCTGCCCTTGGAGGGCAGTCTGAGGTCTTACAGATGCTGACGGACCTTCTTTATTAGGCAATGACCATGGCTGGTCCTTCAAGATGTGAACTCCAAGGTACTTGAACTTGTCCACACTTTCCACTGCAGCTCTGTTGATCCAGTTGGGTGGTAGCTCCTGTCCGGCTCTATGCTACAGTCCACTATCAGCTCTTAGTCTTGCTGATGTTGAGGAGGGGACTATTATCCTGACACCGGATCTCCAGGAAAGAACCATTAGCAGTGTAAAAAACATTAGCTGTGTAAAAAACATTAGCTGTGTAAAGAACCATTAGTTGTGTAAAAAACATTAGCTGTGTAAAAAACATTAGCTGTGTAAAGAACCATTATCTGTGTAAAAACCATTAACTGTGTAAAGAACCATTATCAGTGTATACAACATTAGCTGTGTAAAAAAACATTAGCAGTGTAAAGAATCATTTGCAGTGTAAAGAACTATTAGCTGTGTAAAGAACCCTTAGCAGTGTAAAGAACCATTAGCTGTGTAAAGAACTATTAGCTGTGTAAAGAACCCTTAGCAGTGCAAAAAACCTTAGCTGTGCAAAGAACCATTAGCTGTGTAAAGAACCATTAGCAGCGTAAAGAACCATTAGTAGTGTAAAGAACCATTAGCAGTGTAAAGAACAATTAGTAGTGTAAAGAACTATTATCAGTGTAAAGAACCATTAGCTGTGTAAAGAACCATTAACTGTGTAAAGAACCATTATCTGTGTAAAAACCATTAACTGTGTAAAGAACCATTATCAGTGTATACAACATTAGCTGTGTAAAAAAACATTAGCAGTGTAAAGAATCATTTGCAGTGTAAAGAACTATTAGCTGTGTAAAGAACCCTTAGCAGTGTAAAGAACCATTAGCTGTGTAAAGAACTATTAGCTGTGTAAAGAACCCTTAGCAGTGCAAAAAACCTTAGCTGTGCAAAGAACCATTAGCTGTGTAAAGAACCATTAGCAGCGTAAAGAACCATTAGTAGTGTAAAGAACCATTAGCAGTGTAAAGAACAATTAGTAGTGTAAAGAACTAGTATCAGTGTAAAGAACCATTAGCTGTGTAAAGAACCATTAACTGTGTAAAGAACCATTATCAGTGTAAAAAACATTAGCTGTGTAAAGAACAATTAGCAGTGTATACAACATTAGCTGTGTAAAAAAACATTAGCAGTGTAAAGAATCATTTGCAGTGTAAAGAACTATTAGCTGTGTAAAGAACCCTTAGCAGTGTAAAGAACCATTAGCTGTGTAAAGAACTATTAGCTGTGTAAAGAACCCTTAGCAGTGCAAAAAACCTTAGCTGTGCAAAGAACCATTAGCTGTGTAAAGAACCATTAGCAGCGTAAAGAACCATTAGCTGTGTAAAGAACCATTAGCAGTGTAAAGAACAATTAGTAGCGTAAAGAACCATTAGCAGTGTAAAGAACCATTATCAGAGTAAAGAACCATTAGCAGTGTAAAGAACCATTAGCAGTGTAAAGAACAATTAGTAGCGTAAAGAACCATTAGCAGTGTAAAGAACCATTATCAGAGTAAAGAACCATTAGCAGTGTAAAGAACCATTGTCAGTGTAAAGAACCTTAGCTGTGCAAAGAACCATTAGCTGTGTAAAGAACCATTAGTAGTGTAAAGAACCATTAGCAGTGTAAAGAACCATTATCAGAGTAAAGAACCATTAGCAGTGTAAAGAACCATTATCAGTGTAAAGAACCATTATCAGAGTAAAGAACCATTAGCAGTGTAAAGAACCATTATCAGTGTAAAGAACCTTAGCTGTGCAAAGAACCATTAGCTGTGTAAAAAACATTAGCAGTGTAAAGAACCATTAGCAGTGTAAAGAACTATTAGCAGTGTAAAGAACCATTAGCAGTGTAACAGTCTGGATGCTCAAATGGTTCTTCAAACGGGCAGAAGGGTTCTTCAGATAGGTGGAAAACCTTTTGTAAAATCTTTTAAAAGGTTTGCACTGAATGTTTTTTTATCAAGGTTCTGTCGAGAACCACTTTCTTTACTAAAGAACCCTGAAGACCCGTGTCTGCCTTTTTTTTTAAGATCTCATTTCTATAAGTACATTAATAAATGCTCTCCCAATGACCACAAGACTTACACCATATGGACAAAAGTATTGGGACACCTGCTTATTCACTGCTTCTTCTGAGATCAAGGGTATTAAAAAGAGCTGATCCTGCTTCTGTTGGAGTAACTGTCTCTACTGTCCAGAGAAGAAGACTTTCTACTAGATTCTGGAGGATCAGCATTGCTGTGAGGATTTGATTGAGAGCGTTAGTAAGGTCAGGATGTGGGATGGTGATAACCATCACCACCCCACCTCATCCTCATCATCCCCAACTCCAAACTCATCCTATCCCAAAAGTACTGGATGGAGCTCCTCCACCATCACTCCAGAGAACACAGTTCTTCCACTGCTCCACAGCTCCTCAATGCTGGGGGGCTTTATACCCCTCTAGCCCACGCCTGGCATTATTAGGCAGCATGGAGCCAATAGGGTCATGATGATGATCTGCTCCAGAGAGTCCTATTCTATTGGCAGTACTTCTTCTCTACAGGGACTAGACAAGCTGTGTGTACATTTGCACATCTGTGTCAGCAATGGGTGCAGCTTAAAGAAGCTGAATGTGTTCATTATGTGTGTGTGTGTGTGTGTGTGTGTGTGTTGCAGTGTAATGGCGGCTGCAGGTCAGGTGGCGGGTGAGTCTAATCTCATTAAAACCCATCTTGTGACTCTCTCTTTCTCTCTCTCTCTCTCTCTCACACACACACACACACACACACACACACACACTAATGGAACAGCAGACATTACAGCAATAGTTTTACCAGGATTCTGTCTGATAGAAACAGGTCTAAGCTTTGGCTCTGTCATTATGAGGTTGCAGGTTTGAGCCCAATGCTGCCACAGCCATACGTCAGTGCCCAGGAGTCCCAGAGAGCATAACTGTCCTCTCTCTGTGTTTGGGTGGGTGTAGGACAGTCCTCCCTCAGTCTAAGAGGATGTGGTGGGGCTTCTTCACAGGCTAATAACAATTGATTAAACAAAAGATTAACATAACACATTAAAACCTTTTTTAAAAATAAAGATCAAAGACAAAAATATCCCTGGTGGTTGCTATGTGGTTCCAAGTGGTCACAACATTGTTAATCAGTAGCTTTTGTGCTCTAAGTGGTTACTGTAGTGTTGCTATGGTGTTGCTAGGCATTTGTGATGCTGTTCTAAGCGGTCACTATGTTGATGCTTACAGTATCCCATGTGGTAGCTATACAGCAGTCTAAGTGGTTGCTATGCTGTTGCTATGGTGTCCCAGTTGGCTTCTATACAGTGGCTAGGCGATTGCTAGGTGTTTGCTTTGATGCCCCATATGGTTGCTTGTGTGTTTCTAGTTTACCAGATAATGTAACAGTTTATAGTAAACAAACAAATAGTAAACACACTCAGTCTGAACCAGCTGCCTCTTTAGATCAAAACCCCTCACACACACACACACACTGTGTTGCTATGGTTTCTCCTGTAATGAAATTGAATTAGGCTAAATCAAATTTACCGGTGTGTGTGTCTGTGTCTGTGTGTGTATGTGTGTGTGTGTGTGTGTGTGTGTGTGTGTGTTTGTAGTGCTGGGTCCATTAGCGGACAGTCCGGTTCAGGTGACCTGTCCAAACTGCCGCCACACCGATGTCACTCGGGTAGAGTTCTCAGCCGGACTCCTCACTTACCTGTTCTGTGGAGGACTGCTGTTCTGCGGGTACACACACACACACACACTCACACACACACACACACACACACACACACAATGTAATGGTGTTATAGGGGGTTGGACTGGAGTAAGCCCCGCCCTTTAGGTTATTAGTTCTGTTTCATTTTTGTTCATTTGAACGTTTTTTTTTCAGTTAATTTTATTTTTGATTGTTTTTTTTAATTCTTTCTTTTATTTGGTTTCATTTTTATATGCTTTTATATATAGATTAGATCTAAATGAATAAAAATATAGATTCAATTTAGTTTATATTTGACTTTTATTTTGTCTTTGTCCACAATGTTTTATTTAGTTTGAGTTTATTTAATGTATTTTTATTTGATTTACATCAGTTTTAGTTTCATTTCAGACTTTGATTAGTTTATTTTTATATCATTTTTATTTTTATTATTGTGCTCATCAACATTTATGCTTTTTTTTTTTACTTAATTTATGTTTTATTTTAGTTTTTATATTTCTATAGAATATAATATCGCTGTGCCCCTCTTGCTGGTGCATGGTGATGTCATCATCATCTCTCTCTCTGTCTCTCTCTCTCTCTGTCTCTCTGTCTCTCTCTCTCTCTCTCTCTCTGTCTCTCTCTTTGTGTCTCTGTCTCTGTCTCTCTCTCTGTCTCTGTCTCTCTCTCTCTCTCTCTCTCTCTGTCTCTCTCTCTGTGTCTCTCTCTCTCTCTCTGTGTCTCTCTCTCTGTGTCTCTGTCTCTCTCTCTGTCTCTCTCTCTCTGTAGGTGTGTTCTGGGCTGCTGTCTCATCCCGTTCTGTGTCGACCGTCTGAGAGATGCTAAACACATCTGCCCCAACTGCAAAGCTGTGCTTGGAGTTTATAAACGCTTATAACACACACACACACACACACACACACACACACACACACACACACACACTGAAGAGTTGTCCGAAGAGGTGTCTCCACCTTCTTCCCCAGAAATATTTAGCTGCATTTGCTTGGAGTGTTCACTAGGGGGCGTAACAACTCAGTGACTTAGTGTCTGAGAACTCCAGCCTTCCTCAGGTCCGCCCTTTTCTTCTAGACACGCCCATTTTTACACCTCACTAAACTCTTCCTCCAGTTACTGCATTCAGTGGAACCGAGATTTTATTGGCTGTGAAATTGACAGATTTCCTAATTTTAATGGACATTGAGATTTCCTAAGACAAAGTTCAGAACACAGGATGTGGTGAATGTTTAGATTTAATGATGGGGATTTTCATTCCCCATCCCCTTCAACTTTCTTAAAGCTGTACGTTTTTGCTTTTAGTGACAAAATAACTTAGTTATTCACGTTAAATGAAAAAGGTTTTTCACATAACATTTGACACATTTGTCATTTTGTATAGTTTTCACTATTTCCCAAAAGATTTTGACATTTAATGATGCCCTGATTTCAGCTGTCCCTATAAGAGAGATTTTATGACGCACTGAATCATTTTCTATAGGACCTGAATTTATTTAAATCATCGTTTTAGAGATTGACTCCCCCTAGTGGCCACAGGTGTTTACTGTCTTCCAAAAGTGCTTCTACTATCTCTATCACTGTACTTTACTGTAGTGTACTTTACTGTAGTGTAGTGTACTTTACTGTAGTGTACTTTACTATAATGTACTTTACTGTAATGTACTTTACTGTAGTGTAGTGTACTTTACTATAATGTACTTTACTGTAATGTACTTTACTGTAGTGTAGTGTACTTTACTGTAGTGTACTTTACTGTAATGTAGTGTACTTTACTGTAGTGTACTTTACTGTAATGTACTTTACTATAGTGTACTTTACTGTAATGTAGTGTACTTTACTGTAGTGTAGTGTACTTTACTGTAATGTACTTTACTGTAATGTACTTTACTGTAGTGTAGTGTACTTTACTGTAATGTAGTGTACTTTACTGTAGTGTACTTTACTGTAGTGTAGTGTACTTTACTGTAATGTACTTTACTGTAATGTACTTTACTGTAGTGTAGTGTACTTTACTGTAATGTAGTGTACTTTACTTTACTGTAATGTACTTTACTGTAATGTACTTTACTGTAGTGTAGTGTACTTTACTGTAGTGTACTTTACTGTAATGTAGTGTACTTTACTGTAGTGTACTTTACTGTAGTGTAGTGTACTTTACTGTAATGTAGTGTACTTTACTGTAGTGTAGTGTACTGTAATGTACTTTACTGTAATGTACTTTACTGTAGTGTAGTGTACTTTACTGTAATGTACTTTACTGTAGTGTAGTGCACTTTACTGTAGTGTACTTTACTGTAATGTACTTTACTGTAGTGTACTTTACTGTAATGTAGTGTACTTTACTGTAGTGTACTTTACTGTGGTGTAGTGTACTTTACTGTAGTGTACTTTACTGTAATGTACTTTACTGTAATGTAGTGTACTTTACTGTAGTGTACTTTAGTGTAGTGTACTGTAATGTACTTTAGTGCAGTGTACTTTACTGTAGTGTACTTTAATGTAGTGTAGTGTACTTTACTGTAGTGTACTTTACTGTAATGTACTTTACTGGAGTGTAGTGTACTTTCCTGTAATGTACTTTACTGTAATGTACTTTACTGTAATGTACTTTACTGGAGTGTAGTGTACTTTCCTGTAATGTACTTTACTGTAATGTACTTTACTGTAGTGTACTTTACTGTAGTGTACTAAAGTGTAGTGTAGTGTAGTGTTTTTTACTGTAGTGTACTTTACTGTAGTGTACTTTACTGTAGTGTACTAAAGTGTAGTGTAGTGTATCTTTACTGTAGTGTACTTTACTGTAGTGTACTGCAGTGTAGTGTAGTGTAGTGTATCTTTACTGTAGTGTAGTGTAATGTACTTTACTGTAGTGTACTTTACTGTAGTGTTGTGTGCAATGTGTGTTGCTGTACTTCTAATAAACATTGGTTTGACCTCAGTTTGTTTTGTGTGATTCCTGCAGAATAAATAAAGACTTAACTGGTTACAGATTTAAAACATAAACTAAAACAAATGAAATGAAAAACATACTGTAAGGTGAAGGGGCGGGGCTAAACTGCTGTAGGCTAAATGGGCATTGTGACATTATAACCATGATCCATTAAAACCTGTCTTGGTTTGTTACTTTAAATACGCTCAGAATTCCATTTGAATGAGATGAGCTCTTATGAGGCAGTAGATGAGGCGGTGCAGTGATTACCCACAGTCTTTATTAATGAGCACTCCTCTTATTCCAGAGAGAACTCAAATAAGGATCAGGGTAAGAACCGATCACAAACACCAGCAGACATTATCTAGAACTGGGTTCCACAAGAGAGTAGTTGGGGTCTAACAGTTGCTGCTGCGCCACCCTCTAACAAAATAAACCATTTAAACCCCCAAAACTCATTTGAGTGTGGGTATGTCTATAGCATAGGCCCCACGCATCCCTGCCCACTTTAGTCTAATAGGCAGCACCAAAAAGTAAAGCAGGACTATAAGACAGGACTGAAGCAGAACTGTATGATAGAACTGAAGCCTTTAAGACAGAATTAACTGAAGCAGGACTGTAAGAGAGGACTGAAGCAGAACTGTATGATAGAACTGAAGCCTTTAAGACAGAATTAACTGAAGCAGGACTGTAAGAGAGGACTGAAGCAGAACTGTATGATAGAACTGAAGCCTTTAAGACAGAATTAACTGAAGCAGGACTGTAAGAGAGGACTGAAGCAGAACTGTATGATAGAACTGAAGCCTTTAAGACAGAATTAACTGAAGCAGGACTGTAAGAGAGGACTGAAGCAGAACTGTATGATAGAACTGAAGCCTTTAAGACAGAATTAACTGAAGCAGGACTGTAAGAGAGGACTGAAGCAGAACTGTATGATAGAACTGAAGCCTTTAAGACAGAATTAACTGAAGCAGGACTGTAAGAGAGGACTGAAGCAGAACTGTATGATAGAACTGAAGCCTTTAAGACAGAATTAACTGAAGCAGGACTGTAAGAGAGGACTGAAGCAGGACTGTAAGAGAGAACTGAAGCAGGACTGTAAGAGAGGACAGAGCAGGACTGTAAGAGGACTGTAAGAGAGGACAGAGCAGGACTGTAAGAGAGGACTGGGGCAGGACTGTAAGAGAGAACAGAGCAGGACTGTAAGTCAGGACTGAAGCAGGACTGTAAGAGAGGACTGAAGCAGGACTGTAAGTCAGTACTGAAGCAGGACTGTAAGAGAGGACTGAGGCAGGACTGTAAGAGAGGACTGAAGCAGGACTGTAAGTCAGGACTGAGGCAGGACTGTAAGAGAGGACTGAAGCAGGACTGTAAGAGAGAACAGAGCAGGACTGTAAGTCAGGACTGAAGCAGGACTGAAAGTCAGGACTGAAGCAGGACTGGAAAAGAGGACTGAAGCAGGACTGGAAGAGAGGACTGAAGCAGGCTGAGCTGGAGATCAGTAAATAAAGCCAGCAGAAGGTTAATGTTTAAAGTGTGATACACAGTTTAACTAAAACACCAGATAACAATCAGGTTTAGAAGGGATATAATCTTATAAAGTCAGTGGATATATAATAATAGTAATAATAATAATAATAATAATCATCATCATCATCATCGTCATCTTCTTCATGATCATCTTAGATATCATCATCACTTGACATCAATGTGTGATGTCATCAGTGCATTAGCTTCATCGTTGTCATGACAACAGCCAACAAGACAAGCAGCTGCAGCCTGGGGAGGGCCTGGATTCTCGAGCCTGAACCTGCAGAGAGAGAATTACAACTGTACTGCATCAAGCCTGGACAATCAACTAGGTTATTATCAGTTAATGCTAAATTGGCCGTCCCTAGTGTATGTGTGTGTGTGTGTGTGTGTGTACCTGTGGGCTTGGTTGTTGATGCTGCACCAGCTACATTAGCAGTAGATGATGATGATGATGATGATGATGATGATGATGATGATGATGCGGTGCTTGCCGCGGTGCTGGTATCGGTAGCACGCCCTCCTGTGAGTCCAATCCCGAGTGTGTTCAGATCCGACTGGAGCTGCAAACGGATCCAGTCCTGAACCACAGTGTTATTCTCATACCTCTTCAGATCCGCCAGGTTAGTACTGCCCAGTAAACCCTTCACCTGGCTGACGGTCAGTGCCTACACACACACACACACACACACACACACACAAAGGATGTAGGATGGTCCTGATCCATACTAGATACACTATAGGTGCACTAGAGCTACACTAGAGCTACACTAGAACTGCATTAGAGCTGCACTAGAGCTACACCAGAGCTGCATTAGAGCTGCACTAGAGCTGCACTAGAGCTGCATTAGAGCTGCATTAGAGCTGCATTAGAGCTATACTAGAGCTACACTAGAACTGCATTAGAGCCACACTAGAGCTACACCAGAGCTGCATTAGAGCTGCACTAGAGCTGCACTAGAGCTGCATTAGAGCTACACTAGAACTGCATTAGAACTGCATTAGAGCTGCATTAGAGCTGCATTAGAGCTATACTAGAGCTACACTAGAGCTGCATTAGAGCTGCATTAGAGCTGCATTAGAGCTATACTAGAGCTACACTAGAGCTGCATTAGAGCTGCATTAGAGCTGCATTAGAGCTATACTAGAACTGCATTACAGCTGCATTAGAACTATACTAGAGCTACACTAGAGCTGCATTAGAACTGCATTAGAGCTGCACTAGAGGTGCTCTAGAGCTGCATTAGAGCTGCATTAGAGCTACACTAGAACTGCATTACAGCTGCATTAGAACTATACTAGAGCTACACTAGAGCTGCATTAGAACTGCATTAGAGCTGCACTAGAGCTGCACTAGAACTGCATTATAGCTGCACTAGAGCTGCACTAGAACTGCATTAGAGCTGCACTAGAACTGCACTAGAGCTGCATTAGAGCTGCATTAGAACTATACTAGAGCTACACTAGAGCTGCATTAGAGCTACACTAGAGCTGCATTAGAACTGCATTAGAGCTGCATTAGAGCTACACTAGAACTGCATTACAGCTGCATTAGAACTATACTAGAGCTACACTAGAGCTGCATTAGAACTGCATTAGAGCTGCACTAGAGCTGCACTAGAACTGCATTATAGCTGCACTAGAGCTGCACTAGAACTGCATTAGAGCTGCACTAGAACTGCACTAGAGCTGCATTAGAGCTGCATTAGAACTATACTAGAGCTACACTAGAGCTGCATTAGAGCTACACTAGAGCTGCATTAGAACTGCATTAGAGCTGCACTAGAGCTGCACTAGAGCTGCATTAGAGCTGCAATAGAGCTGCACTAGAACTGCATTAGAGCTGCACTAGAGCTGCACTAGAGCTGCATTAGAGCTGCATTAGAACTGCATTAGAGCTGCATTAGAGCTGCATTAGAGCTGCACTAGAGCTGCATTAGAGCTACACTAGAACTGCATTAGAGCTGCATTAGAGCTGCACTAGAGCTGCATTAGAGCTACACTAGAACTGCATTAGAGCTGCATTAGAGCTGCACTAGAGCAGCACTAGAGCTGCATTAGAGCTGCATTAGAGCTACACTAGAGCTGCATTAGAGCTGCATTAGAGCTACACTAGAACTGCATTAGAGCTGCATTAGAGCTATACTAGAGCTACACTAGAACTGCATTAGAGCTGCATTAGAGCTACACTATATCTACACTAATACTGCATTAGAGCTACACTAGAGCTGCATTAGAGCTGCATTAGAGCTACACTAGAACTGCATTAGAGCTGCATTAGAGCTATACTAGAGCTACACTAGAACTGCATTAGAGCTGCATTAGAGCTACACTATATCTACACTAATACTGCATTAGAGCTACACTAGAACTGCATTAGAGCTGCATTAGAACTATACTAGAGCTACACTAGAGCTGCATTAGAGCTATACTAGAGCTACACTAGAACTGCATTAGAGCTGAATTAGAACTATACTAGAGCTACACTAGAGCTGCATTAGAACTACACTATATCTACACTAATACTGCATTAGAACTATACTAGAGCTACACTAGAGCTGCATTAGAGCTATACTAGAGCTACACTAGAACTGCATTAGAGCTGCATTAGAACTATACTAGAGCTACACTAGAGCTGCATTAGAGCTATACTAGAGCTACACTAGAACTGCATTAGAGCTGCATTAGAACTATACTAGAGCTACACTAGAGCTGCATTAGAGCTATACTAGAGCTACACTAGAGCTGCATTAGAGCTGCACTAGAGCTGCATTAGAGCTACACTATATCTACACTAATACTGCATTAGAGCTATACTAGAGCTACACTAGAGCTGCATTAGAGCTATACTAGAGCTGCATTAGAGCTATACTAGAGCTACACTAGAGCTGCATTAGAGCTATACTAGAGCTACACTAGAGCTACACTAGAGCTGCATTAGAGCTATACTAGAGCTACACTAGAGCTGCATTAGAGCTACACTATATCTACACTAATACTGCATTAGAGCTATACTAGAGCTACACTAGAGCTGCATTAGAGCTATACTAGAGCTACACTAGAGCTGCATTAGAGCTATACTAGAGCTGCATTAGAGCTATACTAGAGCTACACTAGAGCTGCATTAGAGCTACACTAGAGCTGCACTAGAGCTGCATTAGAGCTATACTAGAGCTGCATTAGAGCTATACTAGAGCTACACTAGAGCTGCATTAGAGCTACACTAGAGCTGTACTAGAGCTACACTATATCTACACTAATACTGCATTAGAGCTACACTATATCTACACTAATACTGCATTAGAGCTATACTAGAGCTACACTAGAGCTGCATTAGAGCTATACTAGAGCTGCATTAGAGCTATACTAGAGCTACACTAGAGCTACACTAGAGCTACACTAATACTGCATTAGAGCTACACTTGAGCTACACTAGAGCTGCATTAGAGCTATACTAGAGCTACACTAGAGCTACACTATATCTACACTAATACTGCATTAGAGCTATACTAGAGCTACACCAGAGCTGCATTAGAGCTACACTAGAGCTGCATTAGAGCTATACTAGAGCTACATCAGAGCTGCATTAGAGCTACACTAGAGCTGCATTAGAGCTATACTAGAGCTACACCAGAGCTGCGTTAGAGCTACACTAGAGCTGCATTAGAGCTATACTAGCGCTACACCAGAGCTGCATTAGAGCTATACTAGAGCTACACTAGAGCTGCATTAGAGCTACAGTAGAGCTACATAAACATCTGTATGCAGAATTCAGAAAACAGAACTTCTAGCAAGTCTGGTAGGAGAACACTCACGTTGACCACACTGGGGTTCAGCGAGGTGAAGGTCAACAGATCCATATTGATGCTGGATCCTGCAAGAGTCTGAACGTAGGCAAGACTGGCACCACCTACACACACACACACACACACACACACACACACATACACACACAACAATATTTAAGTATTACAGTAAGTCAGAATAAAGGTATGCACTGTGTGAACATCGCTAGTATTAGTGCTGTTATAGTATTATAGTGTTGTAGTGTCTTATAGAGTATTATTGGCTGTTATAGTGTTTTAGAGTGGTGTAGTGTGGTATAAAGTGTTGAGGCATGTAATAAAGTGTTATAGTGTTGTAGAGGTGTAGTTTGTTATAGAGTGTTATGAAGTGTTGTAGTGTGTTATAGAGTGTTGTAGGGTGGTGTAGAGTGTTGTAGGGTGATGTAGAGTGTTACAGAGTGGTGTAGAGTGTTGTAGAGTGTTATTGAGTGGTGTAGAGTGTTATAGAGTGTTGTAGGGTGGTGTAGAGTGTTGTAGAATGTTATAGAGTGGTGTAGAGTGTTGTAGGGTGGTGTAGTTTGTTGTAGAGTGGTGTAGAGTGTTGTAGGGTGGTGTAGAGTGTTGTAGAGTGTTGTAGAGTGTTATAGAGTGGTGTAGAGTGTTGTAGGGTGGTGTAGAGTGTTGTAGAGTGGTGTAGAGTGTTGTAGAGTGGTGTAGAGTGTTGTAGAGTGTTATAGAGTGGTGTAGAATGGTATAGTGTATTATAGAGTGATGTAGAGTGTTATAGAGTGGTATAGAGTGTTATAGAGTGGTGTAGAGTGTTAAAGAGTGATGTAGAGTGTTAGAGTGATGTAGAGTGTTATAGAGTGGTGTAGAGTGTTGTAGGGTGGTGTAGAGTGTTATAGAGTGGTGTAGAGTGTTGTAGGGTGTTGTAGAGTGTTGTAGGGTGGTGTAGAGTGTTGTAGGGTGTTGTAGAGTGTTATAGAGTGATGTAGAATGGTATAGTGTGTTATAGAGTGTTGTAAAGTGTTACAGAGTGATGTAGAGTGTTGTAGGGTGGTGTAGAGTGTTATAGAGTGGTGTAGAGTGTTGTAGGGTGTTGTAGAGTGTTGTAGGGTGGTGTAGAGTGTTGTAGGGTGTTGTAGAGTGTTATAGAGTGATGTAGAATGGTATAGTGTGTTATAGAGTGTTGTAAAGTGTTACAGAGTGATGTAGAGTGTTATAGAGTGGTGTAGAGTGTTAGAGTGATGTAGAGTGTTATAGAGTGGTGTAGAGTGTTGTAGGGTGGTGTAGAGTGTTATAGAGTGGTGTAGAGTGTTGTAGGGTGTTGTAGAGTGTTGTAGGGTGTTGTAGAGTGTTATAGAGTGATGTAGAATGGTATAGTGTGTTATAGAGTGTTGTAAAGTGTTACAGAGTGATGTAGAGTGTTATAGAGTGGTGTAGAGTGTTGTAGGGTGTTGTAGAGTGTTGTAGGGTGGTGTAGGGTGGTGTAGAGTGTTGTAGAGTGGTGTAGAGTGTTGTAGAGTGTTAAGGAGTGGTGTAGAGTGTTGTAGGGTGTTGTAGAGTGTTGTAGAGTGTTGTAGGGTGGTGTAGGGTGGTGTAGAGTGTTGTAGAGTGTTGTAGAGTGGTGTAGAGTGGTGTAGGGTGGTGTAGAGTGTTGTAGAGTGGTGCAGGGTGGTGTAGAGTGTTATAGAGTGGTGTAGAGTGTTATAGAGTGGTGTAGAGTGTTGTAGAGTGTTATAGAGTTATAGAGTGGTGTAGAGTGTTGTAGGGTGTTGTAGAGTGTTGTAGGGTGGTGTAGGGTGCTGCAGGTCTCACTGAGGTAGTTCTGGATGAGCTGGTAGGCGTTGGAGGAGATGGTGCTGGTTGCTCGGCTGCTGCTGAGGGTTTTGTCACTGAAGGCTGTCTGAGCGATGCTGAAGAGAGCCTCCTTCTGAGCCAGACTGCAGGTAGACACTGACAGCGAGCTCGCACTCCTGAAACACACAGCGTGTCCAGTGTCCAGTGTGTGTGTAATTATGTGTGTGTGTGTGTGTGTGTGTGTGTGTGTGTACTCACTGTAAGCTGGATGAGCTGATTGTTCTGATTGTACTGACGTCCAGTGCACAGAGATTCACTCCTCCAATGGCGTTTAACTCAGAGCTGCCCAGAGAGTTCCCACTGACTCCCAGATACTTACCCACAATGGCTTTCACCTGACAACAAACAAACAAACAAATACATAAATATAATATCTCACACCGCACCGGGTGGGGCTATACTGCTGTAGGCTGAATGGGTGGGGCTAAACTGCTGTAGGCTGAATTGGTGGGGCTAAACTGCTGTAGGCTGAATGGGTGGGGCTAAACTGCTGTAGGCTGAATGGGTGGGGCTATACTGCTGTAGGCTGAATGGGTGGGGCTAAACTGTTGATTTTTTTAGAGCCTGTAATGGTTGTGATGTTAGAGAGGTGTAGTTTGGCTGTAGTCCAGGCGTGTACTTTACTGAAGGGCATTATAATGGATTCTAACATTTCAAAATCAATAATCTGATCAATAAATCAGAATGCATTAATGCAGTCCAACATTCCTAATGAATAAATAAACAGTGTGTGTGTGTGTTTGTGTGTGTGTGTGCTGGTTTTCAGACCTGCTCTGAGGTCCAGTTACCATCACTGGATTTCATCAGGGCTGACAGTGTGTCGACCATGGTGATGCTCCACTTGCTAATGTCGGTTACCGTGGCAGCACGGGAGGCGGGGCCCAGGACCTGCAGAACTTCATCGCTGATGCCAGTTGGGTAAGCCTGAGGAGTGCGGGATAAAACAAACGACCGGGAAATAAAGAGAACATCCGTCAGTCCGAATGACCAGAACACTCCACCTATTGCTGAGAGCTTTTTGACCAATTAGACAACTTTTGCTAAGCCCCTCCCCCTAATCCTTACAGTCAGGAGTGGCGGTGCCTTCGCTTACTCGTACTTACGCCCCAACTGGAGCATCTTGCTAACTAACCCTAACTGCACCATCGCCTCAACCACATTTTTGCCCCGACAACACCTTTGCCCCAACCATGACTTCACCCTAACTGGACCTTAGCTCTAACGGCACCTTTTCCCCAACTACATCTTTGCTCCAACTCTATCTTCACCCTAACCGAACTTAACTGCACCTGTGCCCCTATTGCTCCACCACCCAACCCACATCCTCATCCAGACTCCTCTTTCACCCCAAATGCACCTTTGCCTCAACCACTCCTTTGCCCTAATCAAACCTCTGCCCCAACCACACCCTCACCCCTACCACACTTTCGACTCTACTGTGCCTTCTACCCAACCACACCTTTGCCCCAACCGCACTTTCAACTGAACTATGTCCTAATCAAATCTTTGCCCTAACCACACCTTTAACTCAACCACACCTTTGCTTCAACCACACCTTTGCCCCAACCGCACTTTCAACTGAACTATGCCCTAATCAAATCTTCGCCCTAACCACACTTTTAACTCAACCACACCTTTGCTTCAACCACACCTTTGCCCCAACCACACTTTCGACTCAACTGTGCCTTCAACCCAACCACACCTTTGTCCCAACCACACCCTCATCCCAACCACACTTTCAACTGCACCTTTGCCCTAACCAAATCTTCGCTCTAACTGCACCTTTAACTCAACCACACCTTTGTCCCAATAGCACCTTCACCTTAACCGCACCTCAGACTGGACTCAGCCATTGCTGTTACCTGGTTGAGTTTATCCAGGATGACCCGCTGATAGTCGCTCCCAGTAGCTTTCTCTGAAATGGCGGGCAGATTGTCCTTCAGCGCCTGAACACTCAGGCACACGTTAAACTGCGTCACATCGTAGCCGAACGGCAAGGAGTTATCGCTGGCTTGGACTTGAGTGATCTCTCCGGCTGTGCAGGCTGGAGGAGAGAGAGAGGATAGAGAGTCATACACAGATCATCAGGCAGTGGGACAGACTGGTCAACCCCGGTGGTAACAGTGCTGCGGTTCTCATGGTTCCCACCTGCCCCAACACTCTGCGTCCAGTTCTCACGGTTTTTATAATTACTGTTAAACTGGGCTCTTTATTAGAATTTACATAAATATTCTATTTTAACACTAAATCTGAGTCCAACATCCAGCATAATGCTGCACAGAGGCCTACTAACACCTCAACGTCCCTCACGTCCATAACACCGTCTTCTGCTGACTGAGAGGAGCTGCTAAGTGTTCAGTGTCCGTCAGAGTGGATTACTGTAATGCTCTCTTATCTGACCCACCCAGGAGCTCCATTACAGGTTAATGTCCAGAAAGAGGAGCACATTACGTCCACTCTTCTATACTGCTGTGATCTATTAGACCCTACTAATGGAGGTTCATGCTCTTCCTTTCTCTATCAGAGACAAGTGATTATTGGATGTTTAAAAACCTGGGAGCTACTGACACACCTGGCACTTTCACAAAGAGTCTCAAATTTCAATATTGTATCCGTTCCTTTTCTATGTTAAACTATCTGTTCCCTTCTTTATATATATTAGTTATTCTTTCTATTATTTGTTATTATTTTCATCATTTTAGAGTCACACTGTTAAACTGGTTCCTGATGCTTTTGGTCATCTTCTTGTTTTCAATAGCAACATCATCTACCAATATTCCCACCAGATACAATAATCAGACCAGAATCCACTCCTGTATTATCTAAATCACCTCTAGGTGGCGTAATAGAGCACTGTTTAGATGCAGATCAGCTATAGCTCTCAGTGAACATTAGCCAGTCTAAAGTACAGCTTCCAAACATCGTGGAGGTAGTTTCACACACTGCTACTGTAACTAAGACCCTCAAAGTAAACAGTGAGAGACTGTACTGCAGATGTGATGGTGAGTCAGTCAGGAGTGTACTGTAGATGTGATGGTGAGTCAGTCAGGAGTGTACTGTAGATGTGATGGTGGGTCAGGAGCGTACTGTAGATGTGATGGTGAGTCAGTCAGGAGTGTACTGTAAATGTGATGGTGGGTCAGGAGTGTACTGTAGTTATGATAGTGAGTCAGTCAGGAATGTCCTGTAGATGTGATGGTGGGTCAGTCAGGAGTGGACTGTAGATGTGATGGTGGGTCAAGAGTGAACTGTAGATGTGATGGTGGGTCAGTCAGGAGTGTACTGTAGATGTGATGGTGGGTCAAGAGTGTACTGTAGATGTGATGGTGGGTCAGTCAGGAGTGTCCAGTGGATATGATGGTGGGTCAGTCAGGAGTGTACTGTAGATGTGATGGTGGGTCAGGAGCATACTGTAGATGTGATTGTGGGTCAGTCAGGAGTGTACTGTAGATGTGATGGTGGGTCAGTCAGGAGTGTACTGTAGATGTGATTGCTGGGTCAGTCAGGAGTGTGCTGTAGATGTGATGGTGGGTCAGTCAGGAGTGTACTGTAGATGTGATGGTGGGTCAGGAGCGTACTGTAGATGTGATGGTGGTCAGGAGTGTACTGTAGATGTGATGATGGGTCAGTCAGGGGTGTACTGTCGATGTGATGGTGGGTCAGTCAGGAGTGTACTGTAGATGTGATTGCTGGGTCAGTCAGGAGTGTGCTGTAGATGTGATGGTGGGTCAGTCAGGAGTGTACTGTAGATGTGATGGTGGGTCAGGAGTGTACTGTAGATGTGATGGTGGGTCAGTCAGGGGTGTACTGTCGATGTGATGGTGGGTCAGTCAGGAGCGTACTGTAGATGTGATGGTGGGTCAGTCAGGGGTGTACTGTAGATGTGATGGTGGGTCAGTCAGGGGTGTACTGTAGATGTGATGGTGAGTCAGTCAGGAGTGTACTGTAGATGTGATGGTGGGTCAGGAGCGTACTGTAGATGTGATGGTGGGTCAGGAGCGTACTGTAGATGTGATGGTGGGTCAGGAGCGTACTTTAGATGTGATGGTGGGTCAGTCAGGGGTGTACTGTAGATGTGATGGTGAGTCAGTCAGGAGTGTACTGTAGATGTGATGGTGGGTCAGGAGCGCACTGTAGATGTGATGGTGGGTCAGGAGCGTACTTTAGATGTGATGGTGGGTCAGTCAGGGGTGTCCTGTAGATGTGATGGTGGGTCAGGAGCGTACTGTAGATGTGATGGTGGGTCAGGAGTGTACTGTAGATGTGATGGTGGGTCAGTCAGGAGTGTGCTGTAGATGTGATGGTGGGTCAGTCAGGGGTGTACTGTAGATGTGATGGTGGGTCAGGAGCGTACTGTAGATGTGATGGTGGGTCAGTCAGGAGTGTACTGTAGATGTGATGGTGGGTCAGGAGCGTACTGTAGATGTGATGGTGGGTCAGGAGCGTACTGTAGATGTGATGGTGGGTCAGTCAGGAGTGTACTGTAGATGTGATGGTGGGTCAGTCAGGAGTGTACTGCAGATGTGATGGTGGGTCAGTCAGAAGAGTACTGTAGATGTGATAGTGGGTCAGGAGTGTACTGCAGATGTGATGGTGGGTCAGTCAGAAGAGTACTGTAGATGTGATGGTGGGTCAGGAGCATACTGTAGATGTGATGGAGGGTCAGGAGTGTACTGTAGATGTGATGGTGGGTCAGGAGCATACTGTAGATGTGATGGAGGGTCAGGAGTGTACTGTAGATGTGATGGTGGGTCAGGAGTGTACTGTAGATGTGATGGTGGGTCAGTCAGGATTGTACTGTTGATGTGATGGTGGGTCAGTAGGAGTGTACTGTAGATGTGATGGTGGGTCAGTCAGGAGTGTATTGTAGATGTGATGGTGGGTCAGGAATGTACTGTAGATGTGATGGTGGGTCAGGAGCGTACTGTAGATGTGATGGTGGGCCAGAAGTGTACTGTAGATGTGATGGTAATCTAGTTGGGTTTGATGGGGCTGATGCCTTTTGTTCTACTTTGTGGTGTAAAATAAATGGACAGTGTTTGACAACAGCCTCTTTTCACTTGTCATAAGTATTTGGACACAGCTGGTCAGCTTCAAACAGTATAGTACTGGACTGAATTAATAGAGTCTGTGTGGATTTAGCAGACTGTTTACTGACTGTTACAGGTATGTGTGAGGTGCTTTTGCTGCTGCAGGTAGGTTGACCAGTGGAAGTGTAAAGGTAAAGCGAAATGTGTCCTCCGTATTTAACCCATCTGTGGTAGTGAACACACTCATACACTAGTGAACTAGGGGCAGTGAGCACACACACCTTGCTTAGGGGCCCACACAACCTGCTCAGGGCCCAACAGTGGCAGCTTGCCGAGCCCGGGTATCGAACCCACAACCCTGACATCAATAGCCCGGAGCTCTAACCGCTGAGCACCACTGCCCCGTAAAATCTGGTTCTGGTCCTGTTCTCACCTGTGTCCCGTTTGTTTCTGAGGCTCAGTCTGATTTTGGCCTTTGAGACTTTCTGTGCTTCATTCATCATGGAGCTGATCCTCTGTTTGGACAATCCTGGTCTGGCTCTCAGCCATGGCAAGAAGGTCTTCATGAACTGAGCTTTATCTTTCTATCAGAACACACACATGGCCCCATCTTAACACAGTGCACACACACAAAAATGTGGGAGGCATGGGCGTAGAAATCTACTGAACATTATTAAACCTGGGCACTACAAAAAGTGAGGGGACAAATGAAACATTATCAAAAATGGTGGGACCAAAATGCGGCACTACAAAATGTAATACGTACAAAACTAGGCAGTTCAAAAAGTGACAGGGACAAAATTTAACACTTCAATAAAGGATGGGGACAAAATAGAACAAAAATTAGATGCTTGAAAAATTGTTGAGGACAAATTGAGGCTTTTCAAAGGTTGTGAGGAGAAAACTAGACACTACAAAATGGATGGGGACAAAATTGGACACCACAAAACATGATGGGTACACTTTTAAAAGTAAGAAGGACAATGGGACACTATAAAGTGGTGTGGACAAAATGAGACACTACAAAAAGTGATGGGGACAACATGGGGCATTGCAAAATGTAATGGGGACAAAATTGGACACAGCAAAACATGATGGGGATAATGTGGGACACTACTAAAAGTGAGAAGGACAATGGAACATTACAAAGTGGTGTGGACAAAATTAGACACTACAAAAAGTGACAGGGACAACATGGGACATTACAAAAAGTGATGAAGACAAAATTTGACACAACAAAAAGAGATGGGAACATTATTTGACATTACAAAAAGTGGTAGGGACAAATTAGACACTAGAACAATTTATGAGGACTACGCTATTCAAAGGTTGTGAGGCGAAAACTAGACACAACAAAAAGTGACGGGGACAAAAGTGGACTCTACAAAATGTAATGGGGATAAAACTGGACCCTACAAAACACAATGAGGACAACATGGGACACTACAAAGTGGTGTGGACAACATGGGACATTACAAAAAGTGATGGGAAAAAATTTTACCTTACAAAAAGTGATGGGGAAAAACATGAGACATTAAAAAAGTGATGTGGACAAAATTGGACACTACAAAATGAGATGGGGACAAAATTGGACATTACAAAAAGTGATGGGGACAAAATTGGACACTACAAAATGTGATGGGGACAAAATTGGACACAGCAAAATGGGATGGGGAAAAAATTGGACACTACAAAATGTGACAGGGACAAAATTAGACATTAGAAAATGTGATGGGGACGAGTGAAGTACATTACCTGTGTGAAGTAAGCCCAGAAGCCGGAGCTGAAGTAGAGAGGCAGAATCCCCAGAGTGTTCAGTGTGTTCAGGGTCCAGTTAGCCGGAGCTCTGAAACGGGAGGAGGCAGATTAAAGGACCTCCATCATCCTGCAGCCCAACACCGCTTCAGGAAAGATTGCAGTGATGTGATTTATCACAACAATAATAACGTGCTGTCATATGTGTATGAGTGTATGGCTGTGTGTGTGTTGGTGTGTGTGTGTGTGTGTGTGTGTGTGTTGGGGGGAGTACCCGTATGCGGTGTTCTTGGTCAGCAGGACGTTCTCCATTGCACTGATCTGATCTTCGGAGAAATCCTGACACTGTTTCAGCTTCTCCAGAATGTGAACGTCTGAGTTCTGGA
>NC_132892.1:35904988-35907488 GCF_030463535.1 Salminus brasiliensis
TTCCAGGTTCTTCATGTCTGCTGTGAAGATGTCCAGCTGCAAAACAATAAATGTATTTTTCATATAGATTATGTTATTTAATTAACATTGGTAATTACTTACCAATATATTAGTGACCTAACACAGAACATTGTTAACCACTCCAAAACCATCCTTACCTAACCAAACGTCATCATTACCAAGCCAAGACCATTACCCAAATGAAGACCATTACCCAACCCAATATCATCATTACTCAACCCAAGCTGATCATTACTCGACCCAAGCTGATCAATACCCAACCCAAACTGATCATTACATAACCCAAGCTGATCAATACCCAACCCAATATCATCATTACCCAACCCAAACTGATCATTACCCAACCCAAACTGATCATTACTCAACCCAAGCTGATCAAAACCCAACCCAAGCTGATCAATACCCAACCCAATATCATCATTACCCAACCCAATATCATCATTACTCAACCCAAGCTGATCATTACTCAACCCAAGCTGATCAAAACCCAACCCAAGCTGATCATCACTCAACCCAAGCTGATCAAAACCCAACCCAAGCTGATCATCACTCAACCCAAGCTGATCAAAACCCAACCCAAGCTGATCATTACTCAACCCAATATCATCATTACCCAACCCAAGCTGATCATTACTCAACCCAAGCTGATCATTACTCAACCCAAGCTGATCATTACTCAACCTAACGTCATGGAGCTGCTGATGACCGTTACTGTGCTGTATTATATAATTCTATAATTATTACATCATTGTTCTCACCTGTGTGCCTCCAAATGCCTCCAGGTCGTCCACACTGATGAAGGAGACAAAGAATCCGATGTAGTTCCTGAACCAGGAGGTGGAGTTCAGCACCGGGTCTGAGGAGTTGTAGCACTTGGGGGTGGAGCCTTCGGTAACAGAAACAGGCATCATAGCTCTTCAGCATTAGCACTGTAGCATTCACCCCTACCTACTGTAGCACGGCTGACGCGATCTGACATGGTGCTAGCCCGCTAACACTGAACCTACAGTGCGGTTGACGTTACTCTGAAGGATTTGCTAACATGTCTAGCACGCTAGCTAGCTAGGTTAACACCATAGCTTTGACCAATAGCAGGCTGATGTTACTCTAGGGTCAGCTGTTCAGAGACGCACCTGTACTCAGGTAATCCCGGATGGTGGTGTAGACGTCCTGCTGTGTGAAATCTGCACCGCTGTAGTTGTACGTCCCCAGCGCCGACACACTGAGGAGCAAACACAGGAAGTCACTGTGAAGAACGTCTGTTACTATGGGAACACTAAACTGTCTCTGCCTACGTACAACTTGCTGAATGACAGGCAGGAGGCGCCGCTGAGCTGAGTGGAGCTGATGAGCTGAGAGCTGAGGAAGGGCAGGTACTGAACCAGTCTGACATTAAACCACTGATCCACCTCATCCTGAGACGACACACTGAGAGCACCAGACCACACACACCCCAACATCTGCCTGCCCACAGCTGCAGACACAACCGGCTCCTGCACAGAGATCCAGAGGGAGGAAGCAGAGGTCCAGAGCTTTACTAATTACTGATCACACAGTAGTAACTATTACCCTAATACTGAACTACTCTACAGTATTTAGTATCCGAATATGTATCATTTGATACAGTATCTCCTGTGACTGCTGTGGTCTGCAGTGAGAGGGGTAGCTCTCACCCTCTGCAGGTATTCTCCTGTGCTCTGGTAGTTGTTGAAGATCTGGCAGAGTTGGGGCAGGTCGTCCACGGCACCGGGCTGACTGAGGAAACTGTAGAGCTCAGCGGGAGAAATGGTGCTCAGCAGCTGCACACCATAGAGATCAAACACATGGGTCAATCACTCACTGATCAATCACCCAATCAAACACACACCAACCAATCACTCACTGATCAATCCCCCAATCAATCACACACCTGTCAATCACACCCTGATCAATCATCCAATCAATCACACACCAATCAATCGCACCCTGATCAATCACTCACTGATCAATCATCCAATCAATCACACACCAATCAATCACACCCTGATCAATTGCACCCTAATCAATCACCCACTCCCACACCAATAATCATACCCTGATCAATCACACACTGATCAATCACCCAATTACACACTGATCAATCACTCACTGATCAAGCACCCAATCAATCGCACCCCGATCAATCCCTCACTGATCAATCATTCAATCAATCCCACTCTGATCAGTCACTCACTGATCAATCTCCCAATCAATCACACACCAATTAATCACACCCTGATCAATTGCACACTGATCAATCACCCACTCCCACACCAACAATCACACCCTGATCAATCATCCAATCAATCCCACACCGATCAATCAGAAACTGATCAGAAAAATAGACGTCTAATAGAGCGGACTGGACTCTTCCCCCCTGGTGTGTGATTGACAGCTGTCCTTACCTGTGGGCGGCGGTCAGCGGGCATGAGGGTCAGGAACACAGAAAGGGGAGGGAACC
>NC_132892.1:35917488-35932488 GCF_030463535.1 Salminus brasiliensis
GACAGACACCTGCCTTCACTGTAGAGAGATCAGAGTGGGTCAGTTTCTCTACAGTGAAGCTCAGATTCACACCGGACCCCCGACTCTGACTGAGCTCTTAGACACTGGGATTTGTAGAACGTGGAGAATTAGACTTCAGTAATAGGTCCTACATGGACTGATAGGCCCGGCAGCTGAAGTTGTTGCTGCTGATGCAGTAAAGCAGGTTTCCAGATGTGAAGGGCAGGAACTGCTTCAGGCCGTTATCCATCAGTTCAGCTATAAACACAACATCCCATCCATCAGGACTGAACTTCTCCAGCCGAACATCAGCAATCGCATCCAGCATGTTGGACAAAGAAGCACTGTTGATTGGAGGGGACAGCTAAGGAAAGAACAGACGAATGATCAGATCCAGTCTACTGGGTTTGTTTGGAAATACTGGATTCACCTGCACTGGGAATTCACACCACACACATTCACATGCTAACCCCACTATTAGTCATTTATTACTTGAAATTACCATCCTGAACAAAAGTCACGTGTAATGTTTCTAAAATATGAAAAGCTAACTTTTAATTAAAATGATATCAAATTGACTTGTTCCCAATATTCAAATTTTCTGAGCTTTCTGAGCACTTATATATTGACAAAAGTATGGGGACACCTCTTCATTTACTGTTTCCTCAGCTGCAAGTTTGTAGAAGTTGTGTAATGCAACAGGACGATGACCCCAAACACCGGAGCAAGTCCAAAACAGAACGGCTTCCGAAAAATTAAATCAGCCTTTTGGAACCCAGATCTCACCTCTATAGAAATGCTGTGCCGTACACATGAGGCATCCAAGAAATATGACAGAGCTAAAGCAGTTCTGCATTAATTTTTCAAAAAATGTGATCTGATCCTCATCCAAGTCAAACGTACAGACAAATAATGTGGCTAAAACAAAACCTCAATGTGCTAGTGGATATGAGATATGCTAGTGCTAAGGATGTGAACCCTTGAGTTAATGATCTGAAAAAAATGAATTGGAGTCAGGTGTTATCGTACCTGGAGTCTTCTTAAGAAACCAAGGGTGGGGGTGTGGACTAGAGCTACTCTGACTGATAAAAACCTGGACAAGAAGGATACATGTCTGTGAGCCATGCCTCACCAAAAAGAGCTTTCAGAGGATCTACCATCAAAACCTGCTGATCTAAAGCTGGAAATGGTTACAAAGTGATTCTAAAGAGTTTAGAAATTCTACAGTGAGGCAAACAGTCTACAAATGGAGACAATTTGGGTCTGTGGCTACTCTGCCAAGAAGTAGGCACCCAGTCAAAATGACCCCAAGAGCACAACAGAGACTGACCAATGAGGTAAAGAAACAACCCTGAGTGACTGCCAAAGATCTGAAGGTGTCATTGGTCCATGCTAACATCTGTGGTCATGAGTGTACAGTCTGTAAAACCCTCAACCAGCAGGGAGTTGATGGAAAGACTCCACGGAGGAAACCGCTGCACACTGCTGCATGCCTGCCGTTAGATAAAGAGCACACAACCTCTCCACAACGGTTCTGGCTAAAAGTTTGGGGACAGATGAAAGTAAGATTGAACTATTTGGAAAGAACACTAAGTGCCACATCTGGCACAAAAAAGGCACTGCACATCACCATGGAAACATCATCCCAACCGTAAAGTCTGGTGGAGGGAACAACATGATTTGGGTCTGCTTTGCTGCATCAGGGCCGGTCCAGCTTACAATCACTGAGGGAAGATGAATTCCTAAGTGTATTAAAATATTCTACAGGATAATGTGGGAGTGTCTGTAGATCAGCTGCAAGTCTGTAGCAGTTGGGTAATGCAACAGGACGATGACCCCAAACACCGGAACAAGCCCACAACAGAACGGCTTACGAAAAAGAAAAAAACTGCCTTTCGGAGCCCGTATTCACCTCTATAGAAATGCTGTGGACTGACGTGAAGAGAGCCGTACACACGAGGCATCCAAGAAATATGACCGAGCTAAAGCAGCTCTGCCAGGTGGAACGGGCTGAAATTCTGAACCTGAACGATGTGCAGGTCTGATCCATAGCTACAGGAAGAGCCCGGTTGAGGTTACTGCTGCAGAGGGGGTTAACCAGCTATTAAATGCAGAGTTCACTTACTTTTGTGAATGTACTTTTTTGAATGTCAGTTTTAAAAACACAATTTTTGTTTTATTGTTTTAGACACATTATATTTGTCGGTACGTTTGACCTGGATGAGGATCAGATCACATCTTATGACAAATTAATGTAGAAAAACATTTAAAAAAAGGTTCATATACTTTTTCTTGCCGCTGTATTTAAAAGTGGAACATGAGGACTTAACATCTGTGGTTCTGAAGCTTTGACTGTTTTTGAGCTGACATTTCTCTATGTCTGAGCATAAATGGAAACACCTCGTCTGCACGCTGGAATTACGGCTGGTTAGAACCTAAACTATGGTGGAAGAGCCCCAGTTTACCTTCAAGAGTAATCTGAGGGGTGTGTCTGTGGGAGTGGTCAGTAGGGCTGTGAATTTACCGCTCTGCTGGAGAAGATGATGAGGGCTTCATCCAGAGTATCATCCAGTTTAGTGAAGAGCAGCTTCCATATCTCTTTAGAGTAAGTGATGTTGCTGGACAGTGAACAGGTCAGAAGATTGGCTAGGTCCTCTGCGGTCAGTCCGGCCACCTCCTACAGGAGAAAACCTCTAAATCAGGAAGTTCTTCTGAACTCCTTCAGGAGGAAAACTGGACAGCAGTGGGTGGCCGAGCTAATGGCTCGTATTAGCTCAGGGCTAGCACATTAGCTCTAAGACATCATTAGCTTGCAAAACATCTTGTGTCTAGGCTGTTAGCTCATATTTAACATGTTAGCTCAGAGCTAACACATTAGTTAGTGGCTAGTGCGTTAGCTCAGAGCTAACATTATTGAATGCCTCACCTGTGAGCAGGTGATCTGATCCAGGCCAGTGTTACAGCTGTCGTTCATCAGTGGGTCGAACAGTTCATTACTGTGAAAATACAATTATTATTATTATTATTATTATTATTGTTATTATTATTATTATTGTTATTATTATCATCTAATGAGCTGACACAGTTACAGTACCTGTAAACCCCAGTACAGATGAGGCTTTCTGTAAATAAAGGCAGGAAAGACAAAACAAATATAAACGTCTAAAAAGGCAAAACGTCTAATAACAAATATTAATAACTGAAATGAATACCAGTCTGAACTGAGATGGACACTTACCGTTCACTGGAATTGAAAGACACTGTGGAGAAAAAGAAGAAGAAAGCATGTTTATGTTTCTACACAAATTAAAATACAATGAATTTAGAAGAAAATGAATAAATGTGTTTTAATAGAAATATAAAGATATTTACTGCTGCAGGCAGCGACAGCGGACAATCTGCAAAAATGATCACAAACAACCCCGTTACTCTGCTACTCCAACTGTCTGCACACAGCTGCACCGTATACTGCTTATAATAAAAAAATGACAATAAAATAAAATAATAACAATATAAATAAAAACTAAAAAACAAACAAAACAAAAAAAACTTTTGTACAAATGTGTGTGTGTGTGTGTGTGTGTGTGTGTGGTAGGTGTGTGTACCTCGAGGCGAGATCAGGCTGAGTGTCTCGATAGTGTCCTGAATAATCTGCTTCATCTCCAGAGGAACCACAGCAGTGGATAGTCTCTTCACTCTAACCCCCGACACACACACACACACACACATACACACATACACACATACACACACACACACACACACACACACACACACATTGTTCACACACAAGTTCTACATTAAACACACCTGTGCCAGGTGTATTATCAGTGTCAGGTATGTTAGCTGTGCCGTGTCTGTGACTCATGCCAGGTGTTATCTTTGCTATATGTGTTACCTATGACATGCATGTTATCTGTGGCAGGTGTGTTATCTGTGGCAGGTGTGTTATCTGTGGTAGGTGTGTCATATGTGGCAGGTGTGTTATCTGTGGCAGGTGTGTTATCTGTGGCAGGTGTGTTATCTATGGCATGAATGTTATCTGTGGTAGGTGTGTCATATGTGGCAGGTGTTATCTGTGGCAGGTGTGTCATATGTGGCAGGTGTGTTGTGTGTGTCTGGCAGGCGTGTTATGTGTGTGGCAGGTACAGAGTGTGTGTTTAGACTGAAACTTACATTTGCTGATAGGATGAACAGTTTATTCCCATCTGAAAAAACAGCAGAAGAGTCTGTTTAATAACTGCGGAAGCTTTTCTTTCGCATTAAAGTTTCATTCGTTAAATCGTTCCTTAATTAAATCGTTCCTTAATTAAAGCGTTACCTAATTAAAGCATTTTTTTGTTAAAGCTTTTTTTAATTGAAATGTTCCTTCATTAAATCATTTCTTTTTGGTAAAAGCATTTTTTTTACAGTGTTCCTCAATTAAAACGTTCCATCATCAAAGTGTTCCTTCATTAAAGAGTCCCTTCATTAGTGCTCCTCAATGAAAACGTTCCTTCGTCAAAGTGTTTCTTTATTAAAGAATGTGTTTCTTTATTCTTCAATCAAAGCGTTCCTTCTTTTAAGAGTTCCTCTGTTAATGCATTCTTTAATTAAAGTGTTCCTTCATTAAATTGTTCCTCCCTTAAAGCTGTTCTTCTGTTCTTTGTTAAAGCATTTTTTCATTAAAGAGTTCCTTCGTTAAAGCGTTTCTTCGTTAAAGCGTTTCTTTGGTAAAGAGTTTCTTCGTTAAAGTGTTCCTTCGTTAAAGCGTTTCTTTGGTAAAGAGTTTCTTCGTTAAAGCGTTCCTTCGTTAAATCGCTTCTTCGGTAAAGAGTTTCTTCGGTAAAGAGTTTCTTCGTTAAAGCGGTTTTTTCGTTAAAGCGTTTCTTCGGTAAAGCGTTTCTTCGGTAAAGAGTTTATTCGTTAAAGCGTTCCTTCGTTAAAGCGTTTCTTCGGTAAAGCGTTTTTTTGTTAAACTGCTCTGTCTGTACTTTTTGACTCATAATATGAGTGTTGATAATCCTGCACTGATGTTCTCCTGAATACGAACGTGTTTAAAGACTGTCTAAAGACTACAGCATTAGCATGGGTTCTGAGGAAAAGCGGACGTTCAGGTGTGTTATTAATGGTAATAATTTATGTATGCTAATTCACCAGGTAGGTGTGATGTCATCCATGTAACACTTATCAGTGTCCATTCACTTTCATTGACTGTTAGCAACATTAGCATTACTGACTGAACAGACTGACACCGTGGTTCAAAGGGCTCTAGACGTACACTCTCCGCAAAAAGGGTTCTGTACGGTACTAAAAGAGGGTTCTTTGATGTGTAACAATGGTTAAACCATGTGCATACAGCAGAACCATCTACCAAAATGTTCTCCACCAAAACGCATCTGAATGGTTCTCCGAGTTGTCATGCAGGACCCTTAAAGAACCCATCCTTTGTCCTATGTCTGGTTCTCCTGATGACTGCTACCGTGGTGTTCACCTGCTTTGCGAGGGTGACGATGTGGTGAAGGATCCCGGTCAGGTTCCTCTCGGTGGGGGAGGTCAGAGCGAAGTCAAACACAGCATTGATCACCTGCTTCTTGTCTGGAAGGACAGGTAGAGCCTCCACAACCAGCTCAGCTATCTGCCTTGGGGTAAGGGCATCTAACGCTTCCAGCTGCAACACACACACACACACACACACACACACACAGTTCAATGTGACCTTATTTAGAGTGCACAGTAAACATTGCTGATGTTAAAACATCAAGGCAAGACTAAAGAACCTTGAGGAACCTTTTTCTTCTAAAACCTTTTCTTCTTCCCCAGTTTCAAATTGAAGAACCTCCAAAAGTTCCTTGAGGAGCTTTAACAGTGAGGATCTTTACTCTTTCTGAGGTTCTGCTCTCGGGCTGAACTTGCTTGGACGGTCTGATCTGGCCATGTTGGTCAGCCAATTATTTAGTGAACAGAGGAACGGCTGATTTCTCCAAAGTACTAGGTCAGTATTTTGGGTGACATGATGGTTAATTCTAAGATGTTTGAATTAATTTACATTTAAATGCCTAACAGTTTCTAGATATTAACTCAATTTATTATGTGAAACAAACTCCCAAATACTAAGTCATTATATTGGGTGATATGATGGTGAGTTTTAGGACAGTTTAACTAAATTACACTGAAATACCCACCAGACCAACAGGTTCTATATACTAACTGGGTAAGCATTAGTACCTGAAATGGCCAACAGGTTCTAGATACTAAATGGGTTACTATTAGTATCTGAATGCCAAAGCATTCTAGATACTAACTGGGTAAGTATTAGTATCTGAAAAGGTTCTAGATATTAACTGAGTGACTACATCTTGGGTCATTATGTTGGGTGACATTGTGAGTTCTAAGACAGTTGAACTGTACACTGAAATGGCCAAAAGGTTCTAGATACTAATACGGTAAATATTAGTATCTGAAATGGCCAACAGGTTCTAGATACTAACTGATAATATCTGAAATAGGCAAAAGGTTCTAGGGATTGACAAAGTCTCAAGAGCTTAGAGGATTGTGAATGTGTGTGTTGTAGTTGTGTTGTAGATGTGACTGATTGCTTGGGTTCTGAATTTGGTTCTGATACCCTGTAGGTCTGACTGAATTCAGTAAACCTAACGCTGGTTCTAGATTCTGCCTCTTGGTTCTTGGCACGGGTAGCGAGGTGACTGTGGTGCAGGGATTTACTCACCACTCTGAACTCTCCGTTCAGCTGGTACATCTCCCACACTGAGGCCAGGGACGAGAACCCACCCAGGTTCAGCAGGATCCACTCAGAGCTGCTGTTAGCCATACAGGGGGCTGCAGGGGGCAACACTGAGTCAGTGAGGGGAATACTCAATGTACACACACACACACACACACTCAGCTGCAGGATTGGAGGTGTGGACGGAAAGTTTTCAGCAGGGGTGCACAAACTTTTGCACACAATTGTTTAACAAATACACACACTTTCACATTCTACCAGAAAGAGTTCTTCAAGAGCCGTCTAGCTTCATTCCAGCAGTGTCCTCTAACCCAGTGGAGCCCACAGGTGGACTAACCCGTCCAGGCATTCGGAGCCCAGTTACTCCACACCCACCAGCTTCTTTATCCCTTCTCTGACTGACTGACGGACGCAGATGTTCTCACAACATTCTCACAACGTTCTCATCACAGCAACCGTCTTTTACTGTTGCATTTCTAAGCAATGCCTCTTTTATGATTGTCCACCTTATTTTCCATTAAACAGTGAGGGGTGGGGTGGGGGGGCTTCTGGTGCTACAGCAGATCCACTGCTCTCCAGAGTTAAACACACAGTGAGTCGTGCGATACGCTTAGCTTGAGGGAGCAAGATCCTCATAACTAATATCCACCACCTCTGAAGAAGAAGACCTGCGTCTGTTTTTGAAGCAGATGTAAAAACATTCAGGTGGATGTGTTGTAGCTCCTACAACCACAGGCACAGGTCTTCTCCTATGGAAGGTAGTGGATATAAGCTCTATGGCGCTTCGCAGCTCTCTGATCTCTCTGTGTGTTGAGCTGGAAAGCTGGTTAGCTCTTCTCTAAATAGCGTTAAATAGCCTGTTGGGATGTTAGCCGGTTAGCATCGCTAGCTCCTTTAGGATCAGTGTCCAAAGCAGTTGGTGAACTCCGGACTGACGGGGATACATGCAGGGGTCAAAACACAGGCAGGCAGGTGCATCACTAGCAAATCCACAAAACAAGCAGAGTGTAGAAAACCTAGAAAACCTAGTAAACTGAGTTAAGGCAGCATCACAGTGACTCCACAAACAGCACTCCAAACTGAGGAGCTTTTGAGGAGTTGTAATCAGTCCTCTAATCAATAGCACCTGTGTGCATGGAACTGGGCCTCAGGTGAGGGCGGAGCTAGGCCTTGCACATTAGAGCTCATTACATTACAGCCTGTTTCTCATTACCACATCATCTGTTTCTCATTATCTCAGCACCTGTTTCTCATTACTGCAACACCTGTTTCTCATTACTGCAACATCTGTTTCTCATTATCTCAACACCTGTTTCTCATTATCTCAACATCTGTTTCTCATTATCTCAAAACCTGTTTCTCATTATCTCAGCACCTGTTTTTCATTACTGCAACACCTGTTTCTCATTACTGCAACACCTGTTTCTCATTATCTTAACATCTGTTTCTCATTATCTCAACACCTGTTTCTCATTACTTTAACATCTGTTTCTCATTATCTCAACACCTGTTTCTCATTATCTCAGCACCTGTTTCTTATTACTGCCACACCTGTTTCTCATTATCTTAACACCTGTTTCTCATTATCTCAGCACCTGTTTCTCATTATCTCAGCACCTGTTTCTCATTACCACAACACCTGTTCCTCATTACCACAACACCTGTTTCTCATTACTGCAACACCTGTTTCTCATTATCTCAACACCTGTTTCTCATTACCGCAACACCTGTTTCTCATTACTGCAACACCTGTTTCTCATTATCTTAACACCCGTTTCTCATTATCTCAACACCTGTTTCTCATTACTGCAACACCTGATTCTCATTACTGCCACACCTGTTTCTCATTATCTTAACACCTGTTTCTCATTACCGCAACACCTGTTTCTCATTACTGCAACACCTGTTTCTCATTATCTTAACACCCGTTTCTCATTATCTCAACACCTGTTTCTCATTACTGCAACACCTGATTCTCATTACTGCGAAACCTGTTTCTCATTATCTCAACACCTGTTTCTCATTATCTCAACACCTGTTTCTCATTACCACACCTGTTTCTCATTACCACACCTGTTTCTCATTATCTCAACACCTGTTTCTCATTATCTTAACACCCATTTCTCATGATCTCAGCACCTGTTTCTCATTACTGCAACACCTGTTTCTCATTACTGCGACACCTGTTTCTCATTATCTCAACACCTGTTTCTCATTATCTCAACACCTGTTTCTCATTACCACAACACCTGTTTCTCATTACTGCAACACCTGTTTCTCATTACCGCAACACCTGTTTCTCATTATCTCAACACCTGTTTCTCATTATCTCAACACCTGTTTCTCATTATCTCAACACCTGTTTCTCATTACCACACCTGTTTCTCATTACCACACCTGTTTCTCATTATCTCAACACCTGTTTCTCATTATCTTAACACCCATTTCTCATGATCTCAGCACCTGTTTCTCATTACTGCAACACCTGTTTCTCATTACTGCGACACCTGTTTCTCATTATCTCAACACCTGTTTCTCATTATCTCAACACCTGTTTCTCATTACCACAACACCTGTTTCTCATTACTGCAACACCTGTTTCTCATTACCGCAACACCTGTTTCTCATTATCTCAACACCTGTTTCTCATTATCTCAACACCTGTTTCTCATTACCACAACACCTGTTTCTCATTACTGCAACACCTGTTTCTCATTACTGCGACACCTGTTTCTCATTATCTTAACACCTGTTTCTCATTACCGCAACACCTGTTTCTCATTACCACAACACCTGTTTCTCATTACTGCAACACCTGTTTCTCATTATCTTAACACCTGTTTTTCATTATCTCTACCCCTGTTTCTCATTACCACAACACCTGTTTCTCATTACTGCAACACCTGTTTCTCATTACTGCGACACCTGTTTCTCATTATCTCAACACCTGTTTCTCATTACTGCGACACCTGTTTCTCATTATCTCAACACCTGTTTCTCATTTTCTCAACACCTGTTTCTCATTACTGCAACACCTGTTTCTCATTACTGCAACACCTGTATCTCATTATCTTAACACCTGTTTTTCATTATTTCAACACCTGTTTCTCAGTATCTCAACACCTGTTTTTCATTACTGCAACACCTGTTTCAACACCTATTGTGGTAAAGCATCTGCTGTGTGTGACACCTGTCTTACCTGTGGTGTTTCTTTGGGAAAGGAAAGAGAAGATGAAGTACTGATAAACCAGCCTGGCATCTTCTCCCATCAGGAACATGTTGTCACTCATTCCCTTCACACTGAAATGATTAATAAATAAATAATTAATTATACCAATTAATACATTATCGATTAAAATGATCACAATATATACTTTGGACATTCAGCCTTAACTTCAAACAAAAACCTACAAACTACCCACTCTGCATAATCTACACAAAAATAAAATAAAATAAAATCTAGCACCTAAACACTGATCAAACAAGAATGCATAACTCATAGAGAGGGTGCTAGATAACACGTTGACATGCTGAGCAACAAATCGCCAGGATGCTAAAAATAAGGGGTGAACAGTAAGCAGAACATCAAGGGTGCTAGATAGTTTAAATATAGATGCTAAGTAATAAGTCAACATGCGGTAAGCAGTAGAGTGACGGTGCTAGATAACGGATTCACTTACAGTATCTGGTAGGTCTGGCAGCTGAACTGTTTTCTGCTGAGGCAGGACAGGTAGTCTGGGTCCAGGTTGGATAAGAGGGGCTTCAGTTTGATCTGGAACCACATGCTGATAAACAGCTCATCCTGCAGGTTGTTGGGGGACACGTTGTGAAAACGTCTCAGGATGTCACTGAAAGGCGAGTCTGGACCACTAAAGTTCTGAGAAACAGCAGAACCCAGTATGAATTACACACTGAAACAGAACCAGAAAGTTAACGGCAGTGTTACGGCGGTGTTACAGCAGTGTTATGGCGGTGTTACGGCAGTGTTGCAGTAAACGTACGGTCTTGGAGAGTTGGTTCAGGAGTGAGTTGAGGCCGGTGGTCAGGTGGAGTGTGAGACGCTCGACGGTTTGGGGGGTGAATGTGAGATTGACAGTGTCTGCACAGCGAAGAACCTTCACCACATGCTCCATCAGATTATTCAACTGCAACAGCAGAACAATGCATTATAAGACCATTAGAACCTACAGTATAGAAACCTCGTACTCCCTAAACCTCAGACCTAACCCTAAAACCTAAACTCAATCTAAACTCAAAACCCAAACCTAGCTCTCATCCTGGTCCTAATCTTAACTGTGGACCCAATTCTAACCCTGTTCATATTACCTCATTCCCAAACCTAATCCTCACATTTACCCTGGTCTTCCTACCTAATCCTGGTCCTTATTCTAAGACTAAACTGTCCCTTACCTTAACCTAAACTTAACATATTCCTTTCCCTGGTCCTAAACCCCACACTGGTCCAAGTCATAACCTTAACGTCAACCCAAAATTTAAGCCTAAACCTAATCCTAGTCATAATCCTCATTCTGGTTGTAATCTTAACTTTAGACCTAGACCTAATTTTCTTCCATATCCCAGCTTTAAATGCACCTTAAAATGCCCAAGCCTATCCCTTATCTTGGTCCTAGATCTAATCCAAGCCTTAATCTTGACCCCCCAACTCTCCGAGGCTTATTACACACTAAGGTGTGTTACTCAGTAGCTACAGGGACTTTTAATGGGAATGTCTGCAGATCAGCCATATGATCCAGGTAAAGAGAAACTATTAATAATCATATTTTGTGTTTATATATGCATAAAAATGCAATTCATGCATTAACCAAATAAAACATGTAGTAATGTTAATATGCAGTTACAGTATGATGTATAACTGTAGTGTGATGTGTGTTCTGGAGAGTGAGGTGTACTGTGGGGTAAACACATTATTAATATAATATAGTGTATTAATATCTTTAATAATTGAATTGAATGTTTTACTCACAGCACACTCTGGCTTCTCAAGAGTGATTCTGCAAAAATCCGGAGCTTCAGGGTTGTCCCCTGTTCCTGCAGTAATGTAGCTACAAACCAAACAAACAAACAAACAGGTGTGAGGTATTAAGGCATGGGGTCTGGTGTAGATGGTTGTAAGACTGTGTGTAGGTGTGTGTAGGTGTGTGTAGATGTGTGTAGATGTGTGTAGGTGTGTGTAGGTGTGGACTCACAATAATGAGTGGAACACAGTGATGAGGTCACTTGGTATATCTCCAGGGAGGAACCTCCTCAGTACAGGAGTGACCACATGAGTAAACCAGCTGTTAACGTCCATCGGGTCGAAAACAATCGGGTCAGTGGGGATGCTAGTGTTGTTTTTATATGGAGCGGACAGTTCGGCTAGAGTCCAGTTCAGCATCGTTTGCACAAACGTAGCACTGCTCAGGTCCGGCTGGAGAGAGAGCAGAAATCTCACGTTTATTACATTTCACAAACTAACTTACAGAAATGCCTCCAACTACAGAAATGCCTCCAACTAGGACCAAATGTAAATGTAATGTAAATGTAAACTTCCATAAAACTCTCACAATACTTCAGAACTACCTCAGAACTACATCAGAACTACCTCAAAACTACCTTACAACTATATAAAAACTACCTAAAACTCTCACAATACATCATAACTACCTCAAAACTGCATCAAAACTACCTTAAAACCATTTAAACTACCTAAAACCCTCACAATACATAAACTACCTTACAACTATATAAAAACTACCTAAAACCCTCACAATACATCAGGACTACCTTACAACTATATAAAAACTACCTAAAACCCTCACAATACATTAGGACTACCTTAAAACTATATAAAAACTATCTAGAACCTTCACAATACATCAGGACTACCTTAAAACTGTATAAAAACTATCTAGAACCTTCACAATACATCAGGACTACCTTACAACTATATAAAAACTACCTAAAACCCTCACAATACATCAGGACTACCTTACAACTATATAAAAACTACCTAAAACCCTCACAATACATCAGGACTACCTTAAAACTGTATACAAACTATCTAGAACTTTCACAATACATCAGAACTACCTTAAACCATATTGAAAACTACCTAAAACCCTCAAAATCACCTAAAAACTACCTTAAATCACCTAAAAACTACCTTAAAAACTACATAACCACACCAAACCACCTCACAGCTACACCAAACGTCTTTACATTTAATGAAACCCTTTCCCACTTTTTAAAACATTTTTGTTTCGTTTTTGAAATGTGAAGATGTGAAATTCAGAGTTTCCTTTAGTAACTGCTGCTCAGGTTCACCAGCCCAGACTGCAGGGCCAGTGGTGAGAGCAGTGCCTCGGGCGGAGTGTAACTGAGTGCAGATGTATAGAGGTGTGTTGATACCTGGTGTGAGAGGGAGACGAACTCTTGGACAAAACTTCCCACCGGTTTAAACGCCCTCATGAAGCCGTTCATCACCTGCAGAAACACTGTCATCAGCACCAGGTGCATCTGGATTACTCATCACCTTCTACCAACTCTAGGCTGAATGGGAGGGGCTTAACTGCTGTAGGTTAAATGGGTGGAGCTAAGATGGTCTATGTTTTCAAGACGTAGCCTCTTTAAAGACTAGCACTGAGTCCTACCTGTCTGACCGGGTCTTGAGGAGAGGGTACATATATGGAAGGTAAAGCTGTGGTCCACAAGCTGCCGTTGGGGTTTTGGGTAACTCCCCCACCAGGGAGAATCACAGAGTTCATGAGGTTGTTCATCACAATACTGAGGGAAGCGTTGTCCAGACCAGCCAGTGCAGGGTTGAGTAGGAGCTCAGCCTGCTGTTCTGGAGTCAACAGGTTCAGAGCCTCCAGCTGTGCAGAGAACCCCAGATATGTTAAAGCAACAGTTTTCTGAAATCCTTATGAACAATTTCCACAAGGCTGCTGATGACCATTTAAGGTTCTGCAGGTCCCCTATTGGTCGTTCTGCAGGTCTTCTATTGGATTGTTCTGCAGGTCCCCTATTGGTAGTTCTGCAGGTCCCCTATTGGTCATTCTGCAGGTCCCCTATTGGTAGTTCTGCAGGTCCCCTATTGGTCATTCTGCAGGCCCCCTATTGATCATTCTGCAGGCCCCCTATTGCTAATTTTGCAGGTCCCCTATTGATCGTTCTGCAGGTCCCCTATTGGTAGTTCTGCAGGTCCCCTATTGGTCGTTCTGCAGGTCCCCTATTGATCCTTCTGCAGGTCCCTTATTGATCCTTCTGCAGGTCCCTCATTGATCCTTCTGCAGGTGCCCTATTGATTGTTCTGCAGGTCTTCTATTGGATTGTTCTGCAGGTCCCCTATTGGTAGTTCTGCAGGTCCCCTATTGGTCATTCTGCAGGTCCCCTATTGGTTGTTCTGCAGGTCCCCTTTTGAGCATTCTGCAAGTCCCCTATTGGTTGTTCTGCAGGTCCCTTATTGGTTGTTCTGCAGGTCCCCTATTGAGCATTCTGCAAGTCCCCTATTGGTCGTTCTGCAGGTCCCCTATTGGTCGTTCTGCAGGTCCCCTGTTGATCGTTCTGCAGGTCCCCTATTGGTCGTTCTGCAAGTCCCCTATTGATCGTTCTGCAGGTCCCCTATTGGTTGTTCTGCAGGTCCCCCCAGTGGCTGTTAATGTCTTTGTTGTTCAGAAAGACAGAATAAAACATATATGAATGTTTGACTGCGGATCACTCACTCCACTGAAGAACAGGTTGATGGAAGTGAAGTCTCGGATCTGACCATGAACTGAGAACGAGCCGAAATTCTTTATCAGCCAGTCCTCACTAGTACCATTAGGGTCAACACAACCTAACACACACACATACACACACACACACACACACACACACATATATATAATATATACAGTAACATTTGTACTCATATTTTGAAAATGTTACGTTAAGTTAGTAAAATTTTTCTCACAGTCAGGATCAGAATTTTCTACAAACTAAAAACTGAACAGAATTGGAGATACAAGGTTTTTTGACCTTAGCTGATCTGTGTTATGAGCTTTTACCTGCGGAGGAGTTTCTGGAGAGGAACGGGTACATGAAGAATGTATAAATCCATTTCTGCCTCACAGGATCCAACCCAGAGTAATGCTGACTCAGCTGCTGCACCCTACAACACCCACCCACACACACACACACATTCTAGTGTTTCTAATACAACCTCCATCTTTCAGCATAAATACATACATATATGTGTGTGTATGTCTTTGATATGTTTGTATATATCTATATATGTG